>NW_026571515.1:41370168-41647668 GCF_026225935.1 Boleophthalmus pectinirostris | reverse complement strand
CATAGTCTTATGGGCAAGTTTTTCATATTTTCGACTGCCTCCTTAATCTATTGTTTGTTGTTCTCTGTCCCAACGTAATGAGCAAACCAGCCTCCATTACTTAATGTAAATGTAACCTTTTAATAAATAAAAAAAAGCATTAAGAGAATTGGTTAAAGGTGTGTTTTCTATCTTCAGGGAAGCTAAACCAAACCAAGTTACAGGTGAGATCTGAGGAGAGGCGAGCCAATGACAAACACATATACATAGAAACATGCAGGTGATGGAGCCCCAACCAAATAGTACATTTTAAAACTTTATTTTATGTCATTTAGTTTTGGTTAAGTTGACTTACCTGAGTAACCTGTGTTGGGGTCCAGGTGCAAATGGAGGTTTAAAGCCTGGTGTGCCATGGAGCAGCCAAGAGGTTTGCTCTGTCCCAGTCTCTCTCTCGTCTCTTTTACACTAGAGCACCAACGGCCCGTTTGAGCTGCTCCTCTTCTACTGGGTCTTTTGTTGCTCATGTTCCTTCTCATGTTCTGTCTTGAACATTGGTCGGAAAAAAGAATCTAATAAAATAATAACAACAATCTTCCCTTGTCGATTCGTACATTAACTCCAGTCCCTTTGTTTAAAAATGCTCTGGTTCAATAATTGCATAACCCATGTGATTGTTTTTGATCATTTTGTTGAATTTTTGTTGTGATTATCTTTGAACTCTGTTTTATTATCTGTCAAACAGTAAAGTGTGTGTGAGTGTGTGTGTGTGGTTGTGTTGATTTGATGCTTTTTTGTCTACTGTATCTGTCTTTTGTTATTGTATTTATGAAGACCCCTCGAAAACTAGATGGCGACATCTCAAGGGGCTTATCCTCCAAATAAATAAATTCAAAATACTGTGGCCAACAAACAGAACCAAAACGTGCCTACATACATACTTTTGTGATCTTTAAGTCTTGTTATAATGTTATTTTCTCACAGCTGCAGTTGTGTTTTGTTTCAGTCATATGTTTGAGTCGTCCTGCATTATTAGTCTGTATACATCGCCAAAGCTCAAAATACTCTCCTCCACCTTCCAACCTTCAGTTCAGTAGAGATGGACAATTCCAGTGTATATATAACATCCTTATGTAACAGATAATACTCCCTACAACTATACAACACAAACTTATGTAACAGATAACCCTTGTCCTGTCAATCATTAGATCATCTTTGCACTGTTTTACCTTACACCCTCTTGTGTATAGATGACCTATATTTGTATTACTGTATTTCTATATTTGATTTTTACTTACATGTATTTATAACGAGGACAGATGCATATTGACCAACAGTACAAGTGCAGAATATGTCAGAGTCAGCAGAGAGGCTAGTTTCCATCTGCAGTCCTTTGCCACATCATAGATCCATGTGCCAGATAAACAGAAGAAAGATGGATTACATTTACAACGAGATAAAACTATTCAAATTTAGATAAGTTTGTACAGCAGCAGCAAAGCAGGCAGTCCTGACCCCTGACCCTCCAGACAGAGACTCACATGTTAAAAGTCCAGATAGAGAAGCAGAGTGACACATGGGCAGCACCAAAAGCAAAGTTGAAGAGGCAGTGCGATTACAAGCAACTTTAAAACATGCAGGTAAGACACATTAGTATTCAAAGACACAGGACAAAAGCTGCATTATTTACTGACAATTAAAACACTTTGAAAGCATTTAAGAAGGAGAGCAGAACAAAAAAAAAAAAAAAAACATGCACAATTAACCACAAAATGGTCATTTCTTGGAGCACTACTTTGTACACAGAAAAAAAAAGGTTGCTGGATTTGCGTAAAAAAGTTCTGGAAAGCAGTTGCATGCAATAAAATTATGTTTAGGCTTTGAAACTTATTTCGATCGCCTCTACACATATTTTTCTTAGAACATGAACGTCACTTTTTCATGTTGATGAAATTTGAACAAATCATGCTTAATATGCTTATTGTGAAATGTATAAGTATGTATAATTTAATTTAATTGATCTAATTCTGTAAAAGAATACAAACAGTCTTTAGTTTTCCACAGCTCTGTTTTGTCTTAAACAGAATCAAACACACAGAGACACAAGTACAGAGACACACAGTTTGGAGCTGGACACTGTGAAGATTTATTCCAGTGAAGAAGCTCTGGTCTCTGCCTGTGGACACAGAATAACACATGATGATCACATTCTGATCATCTACTCTGTTGTACATGTTTAAATACATTTAAAGTACTTATTACTACAATAAAGGACCAGAACAGAAGAACAAGAACATTAGAAGTGTATCTGCAGAAACAAAACTCACCATGTGCTGCTTTTCTTCTTCTAAACGCAGTAACAGGGAGGGCATCTGGTATAAAGTCTCCTAGTGCCACATCATCCTGTAGAAACACGATCACTGTTTCAATAGAAGTTCATTTTGAAAAATTTTAAAATAATTTGAGTTGGTTTACTTACTTTGTTCATCTGTGCTCTGTGTTTTGTTGGTTCTCAAACATCTTCCTTTTTCCTGAAACATCAACTACAACATTCATGAACTTCCCCACAGCTCCAGCAGAGCTCTGGACGTCACTCTGTGTTTGTAGACGACTCTGGAAGCAACACATTCACATCTGAGTACAACTGTCACCCTCTTGTAGATGGACAGTCAAAGACAATTTGTTTCAAGGAGTCCTTACATTTACTCAAATTTCAAATAAAACACCACAAACATGTTTTAACAATGACGACATTCAAGTCCAGAGAAACATATAATAAAATCTTTAAAAAGTCTCACCTCCAGATCAGCTCTCATAATCCTCCTGCTCCACACTGTGTGTCCTCTGCTCCTGAACTCTCTCCTGTGTCCTGAGTGTGTCCTCTGCTCCTGAACTGTCCTGTGTCCTGAGTGTGTCCTCTGCTCCTGAACTGTCCTGTGTCCTGAGTGTGTCCTCTGCTCCTGTCTCTGTCCTGTGTCCTGAGTGTGTCCTCTGCTCCTGAACTGTCCTGTGTCCTGAGTGTGTCCTCTGCTCCTGAACTGTCCTGTGTCCTGAGTGTGTCCTCTGCTCCTGTCTCTGTCCTGTGTCCTGAGTGTGTCCTCTGCTCCTGAACTGTCCTGTGTCCTGAGTGTGTCCTCTGCTCCTGAACTGTCCTGTGTCCTGTTATATTTGAATTTTCCCTCCAAAGGTTTTGGGGAGGAGAATTCCAGAGGGAGGAGCCTCACCACAGATTATAATAAAGTCATGTTTCCTCAACCTGATTAAAACATGCAGGTCTAACATCGGCCACAATCAAGCAACCTTTGTAAGATTTAAACATGCTGGACAGAGAAACTTAAAAAAGTAAGGTTATTGTTGTCAAATTTGTTTTTGCAATTTGAGCAACCCCTCTCGGACCACTTTTTCAGTGTACATATACATGAGGAATATTGTCTGAAGTGATGCTACTCGTAAAATGTTTGCCCAGTGAACCAGCCTCAGTGTGTGTGACCTTTACAATGCTACAGCAGCAGTCCATATGAAGTAAGGGATCCATATCTTGTGTGTTCACCACTGAGCAGAGGCCTCTCGTGTGTAATGGGTCAGCTCTTTTCAAGCCTCTCATTGCAAACTCCATCTGGTGTAACAGTATCTTGAGTGAGAGTGGAAAGCGTGGGTCATGGCTGCTCTCTCTCAGCCTGGAGGAGGTTTGCAGAGGACCCTTGGAGCCTGGCACAAGTTATGCAATGGAAAAACACATGGAAGAATAGACGAACAGAGCAGAGGTCTGACAGAGGAGATGGTGAAAGCATTATAAGTGTGTGTGTTTTAGGGTTGTCAGAAGTATCAAAAATCAAACACTAATCGGTACTTAGACTAGTATCGAAACTTGATATTCATTTCAGCAAGTATCAATACTAAAAAGTCCCATTCACAGCACAGAAAAGAGCCTTTCCTCAGTGTCTTTAGAATGATGCAGAGCTGGATCAGAACAAGTATCAGAGCACATAGACTAGTACACACACGGACCAACATGAACCTACTGGAGCACTGACCATTACACACAGATAAGGATAGAAGGCTAAAAGAAAGTATACTATGATTTAACACTGAAAATCACAGTCTACATAATGAGAACTATCTCCATGCAGAATGCTCCAAAGTATGGTTTGGAACATGTAACACAAAGTATGATTTTCTATTTCCATGGAGTCATGTGACGTGCCCCTCCAGAAAGTTACATACTATAGATTTACATAGATATTTTATTGTGCTAAAGCAAACAAATGCAACACATTCTCACTGCAGTCACTAAGCAAGAAAATAAATACAGAACAAATCACATAATACAGTCATGCAATCAATATATATCAACACATGGATGTAATGCTACTCCGTAAAAGAGATGCGTAAAATTCCGTGTGAACATGGCCATGCTCTGCTGCGCACGGCTGCAGTGGAGGCCTGTGGTGGCTAGGAGGCGCCACAGGAACAACTACGGGCCAAACCCAGTTGAGCTACTCGGACTGTCACTTCCTTCCCTTTTCTGATGGAACTGAAACACTACAGTGCACACGTCACACAAGCCCCAGATACATGACACAGACACACGTGAACACGGAGAAGCAACAGGAGGCTCCAGAGCGCGGAGTGTGGAGCGGCTCTGAGGTGGGGTCAGGTGAGGAGCGCGGTCCTCCACTGTCATTACTGCCAAAAAAGAACACAGACCATATCCCGGGAAAACCACTGTCAATAAACTGAGGTGGGAAGTACTACATTTCCTTCAGTAACTCTTCTGGCACAATACTTTTACTCCCACTTAAATAGCCTAATATTTTCATCAAAGTAACAGTACTCTTACTTATTTAAATCTCCAAGTGTTATTTTGACAACATGAAATTATTTGAACATTTGAGTTCAAATAGTCCTTCAGATATGATTGACTTTGTCTCATACTCGTGTCTTTCTTTTGAAAATACCAGATTATATCATTATAATTACAGTTACATTTACTTGAAATTATACATCAGATAACGTCCCGACAGTTACTCTCTCAATTATTGTTGGAGAGAGGCGTTTTCCCAAATACGTTTTTACTCTTACTTGAGTCATTTTTTGACCTGTAATTTGTCATTTCTACTTACTTACTCTTACTTCAGGACAATTTTTATCCTTCACCACCTCTGCAAAACTGGCACGTCGTTGCCATACGGTATTGTCAGACACAAACACAGACAAGTCGAATGCATAAACATTACGCATAAACATTACGCATAAACCAGGTCTCTTCGCGCGGGTTACGTTCCATTTTTAGCCCGAGTCAAGCTGTAGTTTGCAGTGTGTCTGCGCTCTGCTGCGGGCGGAGGAGGCGGTTCCTGGAGAGCCCTGCCTGCTCTCTCTCTCTCACATTCCTGGCTACGATTCAATGACTGAGCCAGACACAAACACGGTAACGCTCGCGCGCACACATATATAGAATGCGTGCGTGAGAGGCGCGTGCGTGAGAGGCACACACAGAGAGAGAGAGGGGGAGAGAGAGAGAGAGAGAGGGAGCGAGCGGGTGGACTGTTCACGGACTCACAGTCACAGTGTGAGAGCAGAGCAAGACACGGCGGACAGCGGGAGCGCCTCCTGGAACACGGATACTACCTTTTACCGAGCGGAACTTTTCTTTGGCTTTATGTTCGGATTACGCGCCGGGGGAATGGACAGTCGGCGAGGCGCACAGAGCGACTGGCCACTGTTCACTCACTAGTCCCCGGGAGCTCGCAAAAACTCGCTTCGTGGAAGTAATGCTGGCTGTTTGATGAAGCGTCTGGCAAACTCGGTTACTTTCGAACCACCGTGGATTTACCCCCACCGAGCGCGGACGTACAGTTGTGCTTTGCCCACAAGAAGGATATCGCCTCGTAAAGTTTTCGGGAAAACATGGAGACTGTGAGTCGGCAAAGCTTCCAGCCTCATCCGGGACTGCAACAAACCCTGAAGCAGTTCCACCTCAGCTCCATGAGCTCTCTGGGCGGCCCGGCGGCTTTCTCTGCGCGCTGGCAGCATGAGTTGCTCTTTAAGAAGGACGGGAAGGAGCCGGAGCCGGTGCTCCAGCACCTCCCGCCGCCGGTAATGCCCGGTCCCCTCTTCATTCCGTCGGACCGCTCCACGGAGCGCTGTGAGACCGTGCTGGAGGGAGAGACAATTTCGTGCTTTGTGGTCGGCGGAGAAAAGCGCCTGTGCCTCCCGCAGATTCTGAACACGGTGCTACGGGACTTCAGTCTGCAGCAGATCAACGCCGTGTGCGATGAGCTGCACATCTACTGCTCCCGGTGCACCGCGGAGCAGCTGGAGATCCTCAAAGTCATGGGAATCCTGCCCTTCTCCGCACCGTCCTGCGGCCTCATCACCAAAACGGACTCGGAGCGCCTGTGTAACGCCCTCATCTACGGAGGCACCTACCCGCCCCGGTGCAAGAAGGAGCTGAGCGGCTCCTTGGAGCTGGAGCTCACGGAGAAGAGCTTCAAGGTATACCACGAGTGCTTCGGCAAGTGCCGGGGCCTCTTCGTGCCCGAGCTGTACAGCAGCCCCGGCGCAGCGTGCATCCAGTGCATGGACTGCAGACTCATGTACCCCACGCACAAGTTCGTGGTGCACAGCCACAAAGCGCAGGAGAACAGAACTTGCCACTGGGGCTTTGACTCGGCCAACTGGAGGGCCTACGTCCTCCTGGGGCAGGACTACACGGCCAAGGAGGAGAAGGCCCGCCTGGAGCAGCGACTGGACGAGCTCAAAGAGAAGTTTGACTTCACCAACAAGTACAAGAGGAAGCTCTGCTCCAGGGTGAGTGTGGGCTACGCTCATGACTGCGTGTGTGTGTGTGTGTGTGTGTGTGTGTGTGTGTGTGTGTGTGTGTGTGTGTGTGTGTGTGTGTGTGTGTGTGTGTGTGTGTGTGTGTGTGTCACTGTGCGTGCTGGTTGAGCAGTGTGGAGACCAGTCACGTGGCGTGCTCAGCCCGGTCTGGCTCCTGCTTGTCTCTGATGCTGCTTCCAGAGTAAAACTGTCCCAAACTTGTGCCCTCCTCCTCCTCCTCCTCACTCCGCTGCTCAGCCGCTGCAAACACGTGTGGAGTGATTAAAGAGCAGATACGCGGTGTCACTGCGCGGTCACTGACACGTCTCGCTGTTTGTTGATGGGTGCCGTATTGTTGTTAATTAGAGCTCCTCCAGTAGTGACAAGAGCGCACCCCTGGGCCCTAAAGCCACCACCCTCCGCTGCTTTTATTGGCCCGTCCTGTAAATATGTCTGTCAGCAAATGGCTTCTGACCGCGGGGAAGCAGGGCATTCTGGGAGAAGGGTCCTCTCGTTCGTATAGACTGGTCCAGACGGTGGGCACGCGCTTCTGGATGATGAACACACTGGTGTTAAAGCCTGTGTGATGTGTGTGTGATATGTGTGTGTGATGTGTGTGTGTCTGTCACACTCAAAGCTGAGCTAAACACAGTGAATTAGACTTACACAAAATATGAGCCCACGAGAGGAAATACACGAGACATACAAGAGCTCCAACACAAAAACATCAACAACAATATTTCTAGAATCACGTGCAAACAAAATGGAGAGAAGAGAAACAGAGTCAAGATGAAGGTGGTGGTTCTTAGTGTGGACTTGAGTTTGGACACTGTCTTCTGTTTTGCTGCAGATTGTTGGCGTGTTGGGTGTCGGTTGTTGGTTGTGTTGCCTGTGTGTTACTGGTTTTGTTGGTTCAAAGTTGTTGATTGCAGGTTGTTGGTTGTTGACGATGGGTTGGAGGTTGTTGGTTTGATTCTTGTTGTTGTCTGTTGGTTGTTGGTTTGATTCTTGTTGTTTCTGGTTGTTGTCTGTTGGTTGTTGGTTGCACAAAGGCTGCGTCCGGCCTGAGCCCACCCCTCAGTAAAAGCCCTGTCCCATTTGCATGAACTGTTCCACATGAATGGAGCTGATGAGGCAGTGTGGCGAGTATTGTGGTGTAAACAGAATATGATGTCAACAAAGGGCCACATTCAGCTCGCAGCCCTTCCCCCTGCACCCATGTTACCCATGTCACTTCACCCACACCTTACCCGGGCATCCATCTCCCCTTGCACCCATGTCACCCACACCTCACCCATGCCACCCACATGGTTCGGTCCTTATTTGAGCCCTCGACAAAGCGTTACAACTATGACTTCACAAAACTGGCCCTAAAGTCTGTCTCCCCGATGTCAGATGGCCGTGACTGACAGTCGGATTAACCAGTCGGAGAAACACATGGTTTGTTTGGAGTCAATTTTTCCTTCCAGGCAGGACTGTCGGCTTGTCTTTGTTTAATTGAGTGACTGAACTCCATTAGTCTACTAACGTTTTTGTTAGTGAATTTATTTTATAGGGATTCTATACATGTATTATATGTAGAGGTTTGGGTGGGACAAATTTTTCAGTCTCGCTCCCGCCCGCGCCCGCAAAGAAATGTAATTTCAGTCCAACTCCCGCTCGCATCTGCAATAGTTTGTCCCACTCCTGCCCGCAAATGTTGATGTTCACTTTCTTAAGCTCTGTCAGACATGGAGAAGCGGAAAGGAATTGCCTAAAATGTGCGCGAGATTAGAAAATATCCGCAAATTTAGGCTGCTTAAAATGTTTTTATTAATACAAAAAAAAAAAAAATCCAGCACAAATGAGGTATGATAAGCATACATTAATCATTTGTATATTTTACTTTACACACAATATTTAATTTGCGTTCTCACCCGCCCGCTCTTGCAGTGTGCCGTCCTGCTCCCGCCTGCAATGAGCTTTCAAAATGTGTGTTTCTAGTATGGACCAGAGCAGAAAAGAGGCATAGAGTAAATTGGACATCATTTTTACATGCAAATATACGAAATACTACAGTACTTTTTAGTTTAGTTGTTGCATGAACCCCAGTGAGCTTGTGATCTTGTGAATTATTCTGGTTCAGATCATGGAGATACTGAATTGTAAACAAGTGTTTGACAGCACAAAGCCCCTTTTAACGTAATAACTGATAGACAGCACATCTTTAGTCCAACCAAGAACCTCTTTGGTTGATTACAGTATTACTTCCCTAACGCCGTAACATAATGGTTGGAAAAAAATGAGTTCATGTCATTTTGGGAGAATTTGGGACCTCCTTTATCATGTGAATAAATATGGTGAAAAATATAATAAAAAGGCAGCAGCTGACACTGTTACGGACTTTTGCCTTTGCATGACTCCTTATTTTAGGCTCATGATACAAAGGCAGAGTACAGGAACTAAAGGTCAAAGGTCCATTTTGAGCTCATTTCTTCATTATAGCAAATAGTTGTCAAATTTTGGGAGCCTCGCCTATTATACTTTTGTCTGGACAGAACAGGAACTTTCTCAGTTTCACACTGTGGTTAAGGTCTTTTGCCTTTGTAGGGCAGTATACACGATCACAAAAGTGGCAAATATTTCATTCTTCTTTGCAAAATAAATGTCCCTGCATCTCAAGGGTTGCTCACCCTGTAGTTTAAACCTCTTCAAACATGTTCTGAAATGTCCGTGTGTGTCAGATGCCCTCCCTGTGACCTTATTCTATGTCAAATCTGTTGATCCTGTACTTTAGGCTTCTACAAACCTCTTCTGAAATCCATGGGATTCTTGAATGAGGTTAAAGTTCAGAATGCAGAGTGCAGTCTTCTGAAATACAAACGCTACTGGTTACACTGAACATGTGCACTGTGAACTGAATGAACACCTGTCCTGCTTGCTGTCTACTTCTCTGTACTACTGTGCAGTACTGTGTACTACTGTGTAGTACTGTGTAGGAGTGTGTAGTACTGTGTAGTACTGTGTAGTACTGTGTAGTACTGTGCTTGGTGGCATTCCTGTGGAGAAAGGCCCTCAGCATGATTGGGCCCTCAGAGTGAAGGAGCCCTCAGTGCACACTTTACTTCTTGTGGAGTACACACACCTCGAGGGCCCTTCACTCGTCCCTCTTCTACTTTTACAAGAGCCCAGTCCAGGAGTTCCCTAGGACCGCCCACATTCCCAGGCCCCTCCCCTCTGGCTCTGTGTCTCATTTTGCATAATTCACTGTGTCACTTTGTGTGTAACTAGGGGTTAGTCTCTTTTCATGGATATGGTATTATTTTGTCGGGAATGTTACTCAGTGTGGCATTAAAGAGCCCATGTTACGCTCTCTATTTGATGATCTTTATTGTTTCCTCTTCACAGACACACCTGCAGTTCTGTTTTTATTTTATTCACACATGTTTAAAACACGACCCTTTATATTTAGGCTGAGCTCTTCTCTCAAACTCAAAACACTCGGTTCTACTTTGTGATGTCATGTGGTGATACAGTAACCACACACCTTCACTAGAATCATTTGGATCATTTCAGCCCTAGAATTGTTCATCTCTACTGAATTTAAAGGCAATAGCTGAAATGATGTTGGCTAAAAATGAACAAACTTGAAAATCATGCATTTTACAGTGAGGCATGTGATGTTACCAGCTTGTTGCCATAGAGATGCATAAGTCAAAAGCCATAATGAGAAACACTGAAGGCAAAGCAATGGCATCTCTATGAAAACAAGCAGATGTCAGACCCTCCCTCAGACAAGCTACGTAGTAAACTGCCGTTATCTTATTTCACTTTTAGCTGAAAACACATACTGTTTTTGAGTAAGCCTTTAAAACATGCTGTTCTGCCTGCTGATGTCATGAAGTGGTATCCTCTTTCTTCGGGGAATGAAAGTCCACACACTTTGACCTATTTCCACTCACAAGTGCATCCCATCTGCAAACATATGGATATCAGAACCTGTTTGTAGAGCTCTAAACCACAGGGTTAGCAGCTTTAACACAGAAACAAGAGCCCACGGAGACACAGGAAGGGCATCTGACACACAGGGACACTGGTGTGTGAGTGTGGTGCAGAGTGGAGGAGCAGTGTCAAACCTGAGGCTGTGTTGCTGGGCTGTATAAGCCCTCTAGAGGGAGGGCTCTGTGAAAGTGAGAGACGGAGAGCGCTTGCGAACTGTGAATATTCATGAAGTGTTAGCGTCTGACTGCTAGAGCTCATGCAGGAAGTGGGCCGGCTGCACTTCCTCCTCACACGTGCACAGTCTGGCAGCTCCTCGTGCACGTCTGGCATAGAGAGGGAGGGGGAGGGGCGAGGAGACTGTGTGGGTGGCATCGCAGTTGGAGCAGCACGGTGCATGGGATTTACACAGAGGCTGCATGAAAAAACGAGCCCAGAGATGGATACCAGTGTGAGGGAAGAGGGAGAGGAGGACAGGGGGAGAGGAGGAGAGCTCAGGAGAGGGAGAGGAGGACAGGGGGAGAGGAGGAGAGCTCAGGAGAGGGAGAGGAGGACAGGGGGAGAGGAGGAGAGCTCAGGAGAGGGAGAGAGGACAGGGGGAGAGGAGGAGAGCTCAGGAGAGGGAGAGGAGGACAGGGGGAGAGGAGGAGAGCTCAGAAGAGGGAGAGGAGGAGAGGGAAGGAGGAAAAGAGGAGGGGAGGAAAAGAGGGGAGGAGAGGTCAAGAGAGGGAGAAAGGAGGAGAAGGGGAAGAGAGGTCAGGATGGCCAGATGGTCAGAAAGTCTTCAGATGCCCATGGGAGGGTGGGCACGGGGCACCTGGGTGGCCGGATATGGCGATGATAAAATTGGATGTCATGGTCACATTGAATTCTCAGGACCAAACCCACATGAATGGTCCTTTATTACATAAAACAGACTCCTGTGAGCTTTAAGCCAGGTTATAATGTTATTGCCTCCTCAAAAACATACACAGAGTCATGTTTTGTTTCATTCACACATGTTTGAGTCATTTTTTATTATTTCATTTAATTGATTTATTCAATATTTTACCAGGTAAATCAGTTGAGAACATGTCATTTGCAATGGTGACCTGGCCAAAAGGCAACATAAAACAGAAGTACAAACCGAAAACACTCACTCATCAACTGTCACATGAAACAGTGAATAGAGTCGTGAGAGAGTGAAACATATGCAGATTAAAGATATAAAAGTGATAAAAGCACATGCAATGATCTTGTAAAATACTCTGGATGGACTTTTTAAAAGTCGACAGAAGTTTGTTGAAAGTGGTTCCAGTCACTGCTATAGAACTGAAACAAGGAGCGTCCCAAAGCTGTGCGGCTTTAGAACGACCGGGGTCATGTATCTGTTGGAGCGCAGTGTGCTGCTGGAACAGGTAGGACAGAGTTTTAGCAATTACACATTTGTAAATGAACAATAAGCAGTGGGTTTGTGCACAGCTGTGGAGAGAGGGTCACTTCACCAGAGAGTAAAGTGCACAGTGATGGTGGTGAATGGTTCACAAAGCGGACGACTGCGTGATAAATCACATCAAGATTATTATTAGTCTGCCTACATCTCTAAAACTCAAAATACTCTGTTCCACCTTGTGATGTCATGTCAGCCACATTTTACCTTTAGTTCAGGAGAGAGGTAGTTCCAGATGTGAAATCAACCAAAAGATTCTAGTGAAGGAATATAAAACACAGTGGAGCACTTCCTGTATTACCACATGACATCACAAGATGGAATAGTGTGTTTTCAGTTTGAGAAAAGACCTTCTAAATATGCGGTTTGTGTGTGAATGAAACAAAAGACAGCAGCTCTGTTGATGAGGAAACATTATTATTCTAAGAGAAATTGGAAAATAGTGTGATATGGTGTGTGTGTGTGTGTGACAGCTCAGCCTCCCTCCCTGCTCCCTGTGTCCCTCTGGAGGAGCCTGTTGCTGTGTCAGATCGATGTGGAGTATTGGCGTTGTGCTGTGTCAGTGTCAAGTGTGAGAGAGCTCCATCACCTCTGCTCCGCTGCTCTGCCCAGCGGCATGCGTCCAGGCTGGGGACACAGGCTCAGGGTCCGCCATGGGGCCTGGAGGTCTGTGCTTTTCAGGTTTTGGCGTCTCATTGTACAATATTTCTGTGATTAGATCTGCAGTTTATTACACATGTATAACCCAGATTCATTTCACAGTGAACAGTTTAGTCATATGTCCAGGAACATTAACATCTGAGAGAAAATCATAATCGTAACTACGGATGCACCAACATCGAAACACTGCTGCCGATACTGAAGTAGCTCGATGGAGTATAGAGGGAGGAGACTTGATGCACGTAGGTCCACGTGCACCAGAGCTCACTACACCAGACTGTGAGCTGAGGGGCTGCTGTAAGACCCTCCAATCAGAGAAAACTGGGCCAGACATGTGCGATATTTGAAAACATATCTATTTCTGTAAGTGAACCCTTGTTTTGTCTTCTCTGGGTCTTGTAGCCATTAAACCTGCTGCAGACAGAGGGATGGCAGTACTCACACACTTAAGATACTAAAGCTAATATTTAAGCTCCTCTCATTCAAGTGTATCAACTCAGTATTGAAACTGAAAAAAATCAGGTAAATCAGATTTAGATCAGTGCTGTGCTTGGTAGATACAAGCAGCAGGTCCAGTTTGTTTTTTTAATGAGAAGCTTTGTGAAATATTGATCACCCACATGGCACCCATCACCAGCCTGTCCTCAGCACAATGCCTGCCTCGAGCCTGGTAAATCAAGCCCACCACCCCTGCTCTCAGCTCAGACTGTCTATGCACAGAGGGGGAGAGATGAAAGTGTTTTAGAGGAGACATAAGTGTTGTGGTGGTCTCTTCAGACAACAGTGAAATAACACTATGAACAAGTAACATGAGTTCTGCAAGTACTGCTCTAGTTTATAGTAACCAAAACTATAATTATCATAAAAAAAATTACATGTTATAACGTTCCCTCATCACACACGTGCCTGAAGAGCTTTTAGATGTCATCCATGCATGTTTGAGTAACTTAGTGATCTTTCCTGGGCCCAGTTCTCCTCTTTACAGTTAGCTGTACGACTGTGTACAAAGCGCCGACCACCTTGCTCCACACAACAATTCTACATAAATATACAACAGCATGACACAAGACTGGACAAAGCTGATGCAGTAGTTTAATTGCATGCTGATTGTGTTGTGATAGCACTCTGAAGGGGAGTGACTTAGCACCGTGAGCAATGGGTGGAGAAACTCAGCATTGAAAGTGACTTTAACTCTGTGACTGTACATTAAACATTTGAATAGCTTGCTTTCTGTTTCAGTCATTTTCCGACCAGTAAAAGGTAACATGGTGATGTGTGTGGGTTGTGTGTTTGAGTGAATACCCCACAGAAGTGTAACAGCAGTGTAACAGAAGTGTAACAGAAGTGTAACAGAAGTGTAACAGAAGTGTAACAGAAGTGTAACAGAAGTGTAACACTGCCTTTTGAAATAATAGTGAAATTTCCACACAATGAAGATGATGATATTTGAGTGAAAGTAGAGTCTTGGCTTCAGCCGTGATTTGCCCGAGGCTGAGTGAAGGAATCCAGGCTGCTGCGGTGTGTACGTGTGTGTGTGTACGCGTGTGTGTACGCGTGTGTGTGTTAGCGTGGGTGTGTAGCGCGTGTGTGTGTGTGTAGTGTGTGTTAGCGTGTCTGTGTTGGCGCGTGTGTTAGCGGGCCATCAGCTGTAGGAGGAGATTAGCATGAGCTCCGAGCCGACTCATTTCCATCCATCTGCCCGTCTCCCCAGTGCTGCCCCCGCCCCCACCCGCTCACAAAGCCGTCCTCCCCCGCACACACACACACACACACACACACACACACGCACGCACACACACACACACACACGCATACAGACGCACACATTCACATATACGCACACACCTTCAGCTCAGTCCAGCAGCACCAGGAGACGGCTGGTGTAATCCTCATGGAGTAAGTATGGCAGACACATAAGACCCATAGCTAATAATACCTCCACTCTGCCTGAAACAGGCTGGTAGATGGTCTGGAGTCCAGCTATGAACCTTTAGGAAGATGTTGAGCTGTATCAGAACAAGTGTAAGAGCACATAGACTAGTATACACACATGGACACTATGAACCTACATGCTCATAGTGGCAGCTCGAGCGTCCCCCTGGCTTCAAAGTCCCAGCTTGAGCGTCCCATTCTCTGGGCATGAATGTCCCCTCCTTCCTCCAGACGCCCCCTTCTCTTGGGCAGCACACTGCTGTTTCCAGGAGAGGGGGGACGATCTCGCCGCCATGTCACGTGCTGTGATGTATTGAGTTGGAAAATCAGCATTTTATATCATAATAAAATGAAATGTAAATGTATCAGACCACATGCGAGGCCTTGTTTATGTCATTTTACCGATCTTCCCAAAGCAGCACACATTTTTTCAGTCTGGAAGATAAGTATAATCCTCATTAAATAAGTTATTCTTGTTGCCCATGTCCTAGAGCATGTGTAACTGTTGATTTGGGAAGAGATATGAATTATTTTCTTACTTGTCATGAACATAATGTGTAAACAGCACAACACAAGGAACTTAGAAAGCTACAGAATTTGTTCAAAAATCATTCAGAATCACTTTTAGGAAGGTTTTAACTATGTATTTCATTGAAAAATGTAAGATAAAATCCGGAAATAGTTGAGCACTCACTCCAAAATGTTTTTTTTTTTTTTTATATATATGTATATAGTTAAACTAACTTAGTTTCATAAAGGTACAGTTTAGGGGGACTTTCTATCTGATTTCCGAATTGGTATGGAGTATCAAATGTATTCCTATTCCTATATCATTAGTGGAGGGGCTTGCCTGAAACGTTCCACAGTATGGCCTTAACCCTATCCCTACTCCTGTCTCCATGGAGACCAGCAGACGAGGCCATAGTGCAGCTCGGTGGAGAGACCGCCGCACTCACAGTAACAATGTGTGTCTTCAACGGTCTATTGAACAATGAAAATAAACACAATTTAATCAACTGAATTTGAATTGAATTTATTCATGAAAAGCCCCTTTAGATGCAGCACATCATTTTCAAAGATATACAAATACAACGATACGAACATACAACACACAGTTACACACACATAGTTCCACAATAACACAGAAAACAAGATAATAATAATAACAATAATAACAATTTTTCTCACATCCCTCCCCACCCCCCATACGTTCATCTCATACAATCATTAACATAAACACAGTGTTAATTGAGTCAGCAGCAGTGACTCAGTTTTCAGGTGATTTAACAGAGCCTTGAGTCAAGAGGAGTTAGAGATGTCAGAGGTGAAGGTTATTCCAGTCTGATGGGCCTTAAAGCGGAAGGAGGTCACCTCCTTACAGATGGGGAGGTACAGTAAATGTTAGATACTGCCAGTGTCAGAGAGAGTAAATTGTTGTAGACTGGGCACGAAAATATTTCAGATGTGATGGAAAGTCAAAATAAATGCAGTTAAAGATAAATGCAAGGTAGATCAGATGAATGACATACTGTGGAACATTCCAGGCAAAGCACCAACATCTCCATAGAGACAAGCAGGTCAGATCCCCCACCAGAAATTACACAATGCATTATGCACCTTTAATAAATGATTTTTGACCTGTTAATTGCCCCATATACACATCCAAATCTCATTATTTATGGAGTCTGATATGTGAGGATTCTATTCAGACACATTCAAGTAACGGAACCTGATGTTCATGCAGTTTAGAAATCTGTTATAATCAAAAATGTAAGAAGAATTAGAGATTCACAGTTTGAATCCAGAAGAGTTTGTAATGTTACCATAAAGAGATAAACCTCCATCTAAACTTGAGATGGTCCAATTACAGCCGCTCATTTGTATCATGAGTGTCCAAATACAAAAAACATCTCCTCCAAAACTCTGGATCATTCACAACTAAATCACTTCTTTTACCTGAAAGACGAGTGTGGTGTTTCTGTTGATTCTGCGCAAATCTACACAATTCTCTCTGTCCTCTGGGATCTTTTTGTTCTTGTTTTATCCCTAAACCACCGTTTTAACTCGAACGGAGCATGCTGTCTGGTTGGTTAATTCGCCTGTCAGTCATGCCCTCTGGAATTGTCTTTGTAAAGTGTGGTGTGGTTCTGTTTGGCCAGGTCCAAACTATCCTGTGATCAAGTTATGTAGTTTGCTCCTCACTAACATCCCTGGAGTTACTAATGCAGGAAGTGCTCCACTGTGCCACACACCTTCACTAGAATGAGTCTCTACTGAACTAAAGGTAAAAGGAGGCGTTAACTTAAAAAAAAAAAAAAAAAAAAAAAAAAAAAAAAAAAACACTACATGACATCATAAGGTGGAACAGAGCATTTTGGTCTTTGGAGATGATGATGTTTGGAGACTAATAATAAAGAGTTACTGAAATGTGTGATTGAAACAAAACACAACTGCAGGTCTGGTTTTGAGGAAACCTATATCGTGACATCATAACTTGAGTTTTGAGTTTGAGAGTTTTGCACAAGACCTTAAACTCCACACAGCTGTGGTTTGCTTTATCCCCCATACACCCTTTAATTTCCTGAACATAAACAATACAGATGTTTCCAGAGGATTGGTTGACCTCCTCATCAACAAGACCCAAGGTCATCACTGACCATTCAACAGGAGACATTAGACTGAGTCTAATCAATCATTTCACACTCATTTCACATCTTTCATATGAAGGCTTGTTGAAGATTGTTCTCCTCACCTCCCAGAGCCTGTGTCATGGGGGTGATGGAGCCTCCTCTGAAGTGGTACTCTTGTGTTTATCCTGCACGCTTCTCGAGCTTGGACGTGCAGTCGGGTGGTCTTGGGACTGGCCTTTGTTGTGTCTGTATGTGAATGTGAGCGGGGAGGGGGAGGGGTGGTCCCTCGGGTCGGGGCTGGTGGGGGGTAATCAGCTGTGTTCTGAAGGCCTGAGTCATGCCCCCTTCCCTCTCCCCGTCTGCCCCTCCCCCTCTTTTTCTCTCGGGAAGTGAGTTGAGTAATGGCCTTATCCACACGGCTCGTGTTTACACTGAAGCAGAGGAGGCTGGGACAGTGAAGGGGCAGTGGTGCATCTGGGTTTGGATGTCAGGGTTGATTGATTTTACAATTTGTAATAATTACATTTCAGATTGGCTCTGATTTATTCACAATCTCTACAAGTATATCACACAAGTACAGTTGGCTTGTTATTCATTAAAGAAGACATATTGTGCTCTATAGTTGTTATCTATGACACCCGTGGATAATTAAAATAAAAATTGTAATTATCAATGGGATTTGATTTTGCAGTAAACATCATCACAACAAAGCGCCTCATGCTGTGTGGTCCTTCTGTGGACAGCTGCACATCACATCAATACTACACATGTCTCCGATGAAGAAAACCAAACTGGAGAAGTAACTAAGTACGTCACAGTGGGCGTGCGCTGGTGACAGTTTAAACAGGGGTAGATCGGAGCAATGACATCTTTAGTACAGGAGAATAACAATGAGAGGGTCAAGAAACTTCTATAACATGGTTAAAGGCTCAGAAAAGTCTTTAAAGCTTTCCAAATGAGACAATAAAATGAGGAATTCACCCATAACATTTGATGCTAATTCTTAGTAATAGATTGCATTAGCCTTTCTCATAGAAATGTACTTATGCACAATGATCGTATTTGTCACAGAAATGAAGAAGTACACTGTTAGCATGCTAGTGGTTGTTAGAATTACCATGATGTCTCTGGTCTTTGAAAATTGTAATTAAAAACACTGTAATGATATGAATACTTTATTGTGGAACATTCCAGTCAAAGAAATAACCTATTTATGACACGGGGACTACTTTTTGCCCCCATAAGAGAGGCAGGTCCCCGTCATGTGAGTGTGTGTACACAGTGTACAGTGTGATAAATACCTGCTGGCGTAGAGGTGCAGAGGAGTCAGGAAGTGCTGTGAAACATCAGCTTCCACTTCCTGTCGATCGATGCTCAGACTGCTCCCTGTCTCTCTATCTGTCTGTTTATCTGTCTATCTGTCAGTCAGTCAGTCAGTCAGTCAGTCTGGAACACTCACACATGACTGTACTCTCAGCTCACGACCTGTCAAGTGATCTTCATTTAACATAGATTTTCTCAGCATTATGTTTAGGACAGGGCTCTCCAAAATTTTTAAATTCAATTCAGTTCAAAAGTTTATTGTCAAATTTCCACATGAACATATGAAAAATGTAAATTTTGTTCTCACTCTCAATCTTCTAAATTAAATAATTAAATAATAATACAATAAAAGGAAAGTCCAAAGTTCTTTAGGCAGACACAGATTCCTGTTTCCTGACTGCCTGGTGGTTAGAGAGGGGAGTGAGTTCAGCATCCTAACAGCCTGGTGGATGAAACTGTTAGTGAATCTGGTGGTGCGGGAAAGGAAGCTCCTGTACCTCCTGTACCTTTATTTTCCTCTGGTGAGCCACTTTTACTGAACAAAAATGCCAAAGAGCTACTAGTTTTAGCGGCCACACGACATTGAGTAAATATCAGAGCCATGGCCAGAGACAGGGCACAGTTAGATGTCTGTAAAACATAAACCATTATCCATTTATTAGTTCACAAAGTGAGTTATCAAAATTATACCTTTACAGTGGTAACAGGCATTTAATCAATCAAATTTTACTTATTCAGCGCAATACGTATAATTCAGAAATCCTTTGACGAGTTGCTTGGAAAAGGTGGAGAGTTACCAGTAGCACCCAAGCTACAGGTTGGAGTTGGACTTTGATATTAGATTGACTTACTTTAGATTGACCTGAGCTGTAAATTCTGGTTTTAGCATGCTGGATTTTGCTACGCTGTTGTGGACATTAACTTTGTGTTGGTTTATTTTGTTCAAAGTGGAGGTATTATGACAAATTGACTTTTTGGAGCATGTTATAACGTTGTTCCTTCCTCAAAAACATGCCTGAAGAAGTTTTAGATGTTGTCCATGCATGTTTGAATAATCTTGTGATCTTTCCCTGATTCTATTCAAACCCTCCGTACAGCAGGACGATTCTGTCCAATGCTCAGCCCACAGACCTGCCTCACCTGTGCTCCTGCATGGCAATTTTCCATTAATATACAAATCTTGTTAGACTCAGCCTGGAGCACTTCTGATAGGTCCAGACTGACCAATCACAGAGCAGCATTGTGGTTTGGGTGGAAGCCAGCACCAAATGAACCAATACAACATGGCAACATTTACAAACATCCTAAAACATGCAGGGGGAATTCCTTTGTGCGTTTGTAGACAGGTAGGAAGCCTGTGCTTTTCTCTCAAGTGGATTTAACAAAAGTTTGATGTTTGGGTTTGTGACGCTTCCATCAATCACAGTGAGGTATTTGTTTGAATGCTCTGATCATTGGTTCTGTGCCATTGATGTGTAGAATTCACTCCAGAGGGCAACATATGGCGATCTAGTGAGCTAAGTAAGCACTGAAGGTGGAGTAACTTTAGTTTAATAAAACTAAATATAGATTTTAATAGGGGTGGGTGATATCTCGATATTTTAAATATATCGAGTTTTTAAACTCGATATGAATTCTGACATGTCGTATATATATCGATATAATGCTGATATTCAATTTTGATTTTGCCGCTTCACTTGTTTACCTTCTCTCTCGTCGCCTCTGCCTCCCTGATTTTGTTCGCTCGTGTCTCCTTCACTCCTCACTACTGCAGTGAATGCCAAAAGTTGGTGCCAGTGAAAAGCTTCAAGCACCACGAAACTTTTCCACCATTTACAGATAAGACCACCAGCAGCACATCCTCATGTTCCACCGAGTCGCGTCCTTTAGCCCGAAAGAAACTAAACGAGCTGAGCTGCAGAAGAAATGTGCTGTTTATGCAAATGAGCCATGCGCTTAAGTTTTGTTTCTGTAAAATGTAAACACATGTGCACAAAACTGCATTAAACACATTATTATCTCAAATGAGCTGATGTGGCTCTAGAGTCGTTCTGCTTTATATGTTGTAAAGTTTAGTAATGTAAAGTCTATTTATGCAGAAGATTTTAATAAATAATCTGCTGCAGTGTCACTTGTACAACAGTGTTTGGAAACGTTGGGTTTGATCTGCAGTGGATTGTGGGATTAAACCTCAGAGCTCCTTACTGCTGATGAGGAACATGGATCTATTAAAATAAGGAACATCCTGAGCTTCTTCTACTAAAGGAACTCATTGTTATGGTTCTGGTTTGGAGAACAGAGTTAATGCAAAGATGAGCTTGAGTTGAGTTGTTTTATTTATGAATGAAAAGAAGGAAATATGTTTTATTTCTTTTATTTTACAATTAAATTATTATTTATGTAATTAGGGTTTTTGTAATCTTAAATGTTCCTGTATGAACTGCTGACCTCTTACACTTCAATTAAAAAAAAAGACCTTGTGGAATTTGACATATTTGTTTTTGCAGTTTTCAGTTTTCGGGGGTTCTTTTTTCTTGAACATATATCGAGATATATATCGTATATCCAGATATAGCAAAATATATCGAGATATATTTTTTGATCCATATCGCCCAGCCCTAGATTTTAATACTGTTTACTGTGACTATAGCAGTATACAATAATGGTAACAGGGTGATGTAAATATGTCATGTATTCAGCATAAATCCGGCATTGAAGTGTAATACTCCCTTTATAATGCACAGGGGCAGTTTGTGTTGGTGTCTGTCAGACATAATGAGCGATTACAACCTCACACAAGTACAATAGATCAGTGTGAAAGAAATTTCGACACAGCTGTCACAAGTTTGTCCACAGTGGACAGAAGTGCCTGCCTGTGTTATGTGTGTGTGTGTGTGTTCACAGTGGAGCTCAGATGCTCGTGCTCTGCTCCGGCTCTTCCTCTAATGAGCTGATGGATGTGTGATGGAGATGGGAGCAGAAGCAGAGCGATGACCTCACAGCCACCTAATCGCCGCAGAGGGACGAGCTGCCGGCTAATGTGTCCATTAGCCTTTAGCCGCATCCTGCTAACTCAGAGACACAGGCACTACACCTACAGCAGGAGATGCTGCGCCCAGAGCACCCTGTAGGTTACTTTAGAACACACTGACCTTTTGACTCTTTCTACCATGTTATAATATTGTTCCTTCATCAGAAAACATGCCTAAAGAGGTTTGAGATGTCATCCATGCATGTTTGTGTAATATAGTGATCTCTCCCAGGCTCTGCTCGACCCCTCGCATTTAGCAGTATGATTCTGTCCAATGTTCAGCCCAAAAGCCTACATCACCTACGCTCTGCACGATTTTCCTTCAATTACACGATTACAATTACACTAGAACTTCACAAACCTGATGCAATGTGCAGAAGTTTAGAGAAATGCACGTTGATTGTTTTGTGATAGCGCTCTGAAGGGGCAGCCCAGAGAGCAAAAGGAGGGGGGACTAGCTGTCAATACCCCGTATATAAAACACCACCAGTGGGTTACAGCAGACTTCTAAAACAGGGTTTATTTATCATATTTTTATTCATAGTTATTCAGTATTTTCTTCCTTTCTTAACAGTTTTTTTTGGTAATTTATTGTTGCAGCACTTCAATTTCACAATCCTCTTTCCATATATTTACCCATCTACGCTCTATGATGCTTGTATTACAGAAATAGTGCTTTCCGCAGCCTCTTGCATCAGAGCTGTGATGAAATATGTTTGGATAAATGTTCTTTGTTCAAATATCAAAGTAATAATAAAGTCATAAATAAATATGGAACATTTTAAAAAAGCACAGTTAAACTATTAATATTAATCATAGCTACATTCACTTTGGGAAATTGCCCAATCCAGTCCAGACAGATGACTAATGCTCTGTCTGTCAGACTCTGTCTCCACGTCTGCCGCCACAGCCGCCCTCTGATTGGCCCATGACTGCCGTGTCCCTCCTGCTTCTCTTCTGGAAGCTCTGTGATTGGCTGTTATAGGGTGTGTCTCACTTGGTGCTGTGTGAAGAGGGGAACAGTATGTGGCAGCTCTGGGGGCAGTGTCAGTCTGGTTTCTGTTCTCTGGACCCATAGCAACAGGAAGGAAGTGTCCACAACAACTGAGAGACATGTCTGCACTTCATGTTTGTTCCACTGCCTTACATAAGCTGTGATTTGCATTAGAAGTCTGCTGTAACCCACTGGCCTGTAATAGAGAAGCGTTGGTTTTTCTCTCCCGCTAGGCCCATCATACCAATTCAGCGGCTTAGTTTCAATATTCTAGGTGCTTGGTATTTTGAAATAAAACTCATAATCACAGCTATATAGGTCACAAATTCAAATCATCATTTTGACAATAAGGTTATTTATATACTTTTTTATAGTTTATATAGCTGCTTGTTGTTGTTGTTTAAGTTAGTTAGCAGTTATGTATTTTGGGCAGTTTCACCATTTTAATTATTTTTTTTAATAATAATAATAATAATAATAATAATAATAATAATAATAATAATAATAATAATAATAATAATATTATTATTATTATTATTATAATTTTTAGTTTTTTTTGTAGTTCTGTTGTCTCTGTTCCATAAGTCATTAAAAATATGCTGATCGTTCCAGTAGTGGCGATACAAGTTACATAGTCACTTCTTTTTGGAATTTTTTCAAAGGCTTAATTGCTTGTTTCTTTTTGAATATCTGGCAACCCTTCAGTTAATGCACTGTCCAAAGTTAAACCATATAGCAATTATTGACAAATGAATACATATTAGAAAAATATACTAGTAGATTATATTAGATGATCTGCTCAGGTTCATGTTTGATTCAAAGCTGAATTATTATTTAACATGGCTTTTCAGACAGACACATAAGGAGAGCACGGACTCCAGAGCTTCAACACAGGCCCCTGGGGGGTTGGTGTGGGGACGGGCCCCTTGGGGGCTGCTGGAGGGGACAGTCCTGCTGCTGTGTGTCACATGAGGAGAAGAGATAGTATGTTTGAGGAGTGGACAGGGAGAGCGGCCGAATGAGTGTTAAACACACACACATTAGCGTTAGGCGCAGTCTGAAGCTCTTTACAGTC
This sequence comes from Boleophthalmus pectinirostris, assembly GCF_026225935.1. NCBI lineage: Eukaryota > Metazoa > Chordata > Actinopteri > Gobiiformes > Gobiidae > Boleophthalmus > Boleophthalmus pectinirostris. Next base: position 41,623,821 of record NW_026571515.1, on the reverse strand, counting down.
GCTGTCTGAGTGAACAGTGTGGACTCAAGTCAGTGTTAGCATTAGCCTGCTGAACAGAGTCTGGACTTTGGTCTGTGCGCTGGTGCAACAATGTGTGTCCTGAATAGTCCTCCCTGAACCCGAGTTTACGGCTGCACGCTAAACAAACACAGGCCTTTGTGGATGCTCGCTGTGGGCTGGGTGCGACGAGCAAAGTCCTCTCACACTGTTCATTTGGTCCAAACGGAAGTTCAGGACAAACAGTGTGAACACAGGCGGCCAGTCGTATCTGAAGTTAGTAAACAGAAATTGGGTTTGAGTCAGAAGGTGTGACAGTAGCTCTGATGCAGGCCTACATTATGCTGGTCACATGTGTGCGGGTAGTGGCTTCGGTGAAAGCTGCGCCGCCTCCAGCCTCAGTCTGAGGCTGACTGTGGATCAGGTTACTGCCAGGAGCACTTGAGGGTCAACTGTGCGTCTCCAGACGAGACAGTGGTGTGGGAGGTGTCTACTTCCTGAGAGCTGCTTTAATTAAAGTCAGGCTAAGTGTCAGCATGACATGTCCTTGTCAGGGCCACAGTTACTGCCCCCAGTCACCACAGCCCATAATGAGCCTGTCCTAGAGTCAGCAGGGCTGTGTGTGTGTGTGTGTTTTAGACCAGAGGAGACAAACTTAAGTAGGCCCCTAATCCAAGAGGGAAATGACTTGAACACTGTCACTCAAAACAATCTTTATCACAAAAAGGATTACATAATATCATTAAAAAAATTAACGAAATGTGTCAGATGTGTCATGTGACCACTCTGACAGAAGTAACATAAGTAAGCACAGTTTACATAAGCAAACCTGTAATGTGTGTTATACACATGTGTGTGTTGTTGTCACATATGTTTGTGGGTACCATGAGGACAATCCTTCAACATCAGATCAAAAATATAGTGTAAAGTTCAGATATTTTTGCTCATTTAGGTTAAGGTTCAGCAAGTACTCATAATGGTTACTAGGATCAGTTTGAAAAAATGAATGAAAGTCAATGCAATGTCCCCGCAAAGCCTGACAAGCTACTGTGTGTGTGTGTGTGTGTGTGTGTGTGTGTGTGCGTGTGTGTGCAGAACCACTTTTAGCTCCTGTGTGAGCGTGTCACATTTCCACACGGTAAGTCTAAACTGCCTCTTCCATGTGTGACTTTAGCACCGTGATGTGCACACACACGCACACACACACACACACACACACACACACACACACACACACACACACACACACACACACACACACACACACACACGTGCACATACATTCACATACACACACATGCCTGGTAAACGTACAGCTGGTGTGTTTGCTAAGGAGTGGTCAGGAGTGGTCAGCAGTGGTCAGCCGGTCACTCTGATAACATAAGCTCTGTAAGGCGAGGTCATTGTCTCCTCAGCAGGTCCGAGCCCACCCTGAGGACCTCACACATGTTCATGTGACACTTGTTTATGACAGTTACCTGACCTAACAGTGTCATGGTGGAACAGTGTACCACTTCAGTCCATTTGTAGAGCGCTCTCTGTTCAGGCGCACGAGTGAATATGGTGCATTCGATGATTTGATGCTTGTGCAATTGAAAAACCTGGAATAACATTTTGGACTAAATCCAAGAATAACATTTTGGTCTAAGATGAATGTATGGTTGAAATGCTGTAAATTTCTCATAACCTGATACTTGCCTTCTTCACTAAACAATTACATTCAAATCATTTTTCCCCCAAAACACACAACTACCACTCACTCTACTCTCAGTCTCCAGCAGGTCAGAGATCCAAACAGCTGTAGATGGTGGACAAAGAGATGTTCAAGAGTGTAGTCATTTAGCATTCGTAGCTTTAGCACTTTGCAGTTATAAGTACTAACACAAACAACTATCATGCATATAACCAAACTTTTAACAAGCCGTAATAATAGGCCTTGTTTACATGATGTTTTCTTAAATTCTGAATTCACTGTTCTGAATTAAATACTTAAAATATTCTCCTCGAATTTACATGGAAATAATAATTCTGAATTGAGGTTTACAGGTTAACTGGGCTCAGACTGTGGGAGTAGGGAAGGTTCTGATTGGACAGTGACATGAACGTATTTACATCTACCTGAAGAAAACACACACTTCAGCTGCTACCGGCTTTTCTGTCATCTCGGTTTGTTGATAAGCCACGAACACAAACATGTGATCCAAACTTTTTTGGCAGTTGTTCCGATGTAAATGTGGCAAGTGATAAGCCACATCTCATTTATTACTTTACTTTACTTTATTTTCATGATACGTTCATGATACGTTCACAGTGAAGCAGTAGTTTTTACTTATGTTAATGCGCAGTTACATGCAGCAGTTATCACAGCACATATCAGCTTCTCCAGATGTGTTATTGGGATCTGGGATATTTGAACCGCAGCACCACATCGTTCCTGGGTTTCCATGAACTTTGATGAATCGGTTTCAATTGGACTTGGCCAATTATTGCAGTTATTGAACTTTCCCAACTGAAGCATGTAAACAGTGTGTGTAACATCAGCTGTGCAGTACATGCATGTTTTGGCGGTCTTTTTCGGGGCGCAGGTTCTGTCGCTGAAGACTGGTGGTCCTAGTTTTAATAATAATAATAATAATAATAATAATAATAATAATAATAATAATAATAATACATTTAATTTATTAGGTGATTTTCTGCACACTCAGGGCCACTTTACAACAACATAAACAAGTTAAATAATATTAAAACATACAGTTAAAAGCATACAGTTAAAGAAGGACAGTATTTTAATTGATTGATTGTATTTAATTGACTATTAGCTATCATCTATTCTTCCTGGACACCTATGTAGCATGGTTTGGGTTTGGTAGTTTTAATTTGCTCTTGTTAACCCTATGAGCTCTTGTTAGCTGTGGTCAGATCTGGTTAGCTGTAGTTAGCTGTGGTCAGATCTGGTCCTCTGTGGTGGTTGTCTCTGGAGGTTGCCTGTGGTGGTTGTCTGTGGTTACTGTAGCTGGTTGTACCGGAGTGCTGACCCTCTTCCACATTGCGTGCCGAGCCTGGCTGAGTGGAAGCTGGAGCCTCTCTTGTTCCTCCGAGCGCATTAGGACGTGCCTCACTGCCTCCGCTGCACACTGCACACATACATGCCCCCTCCACCACCTCCCTCTCCCCCATCCTCCCCTCACACTGCTCCTGTAACCACACACACACGCACACATACATGCACACACATACATGCACACACATACATACACACACACACACACATGCACACACACACACTCACATCTGGGTCAAAGGTGGAAATGCACTTTATCACCAAGCTGTCAGCTTTTGCAGACTACTTATACACAAACAACAAACAGGAAGAAGACAAATCTGATGGTTGATTACAACGAGACTGAATCTTCAGCCTCATTGAGGGATTGTGCTCTCGTGTACCAGGACTTTAGCTGTTAGCATGGTTAGCCTTTAATGTACTGTTATTTGCTCTTCCTAACGGCACACCTCTGGGTCAGAGGTGAATGAATCCTTATCACTATTGTCTTTATCACACACAGGCACAGAGTAAGGGAGGTCAGTCTATAATAATGTAATCAATGTTTAACTAAAGCCTACTCTAAATCAACAGCTGATAAAAACAAAACAAAACTATTGCTCTATTAGTCAAAACATTATCATATTAAAATTCCATTCTGAAACTTTTTCCTGTAAAGGCTCAATCATCTATCTCCATGGAGACAAGCAGGTGATCCAAGGCCAAGGCCACGGTGCAGGTCAGATCTGGGGAGAGGAGAACTGCATAATTTTCAAGTTATGTCTTATAACATTAAAGGCATTATATGTTTATCTTTATTGTCTTAAAAATCTGAAAAACAGATTGAGTTCATTTTGCTTATGCATTCCAAGCATCCTAAATATTCACCACAATCATAAGCACTTTTCACAACCTTCAAAGAGAATGGAGTTTTGCAATGACTGTAAAATGAACAACAACTAGCATGCTAACGTGCACTTCCTGATTATCAGACACTTTAAAACACTTTCTAATTAAATGCAGACAGTACACAGCTGCCTTATTTTGACCTGCTTATACAATATATCAGTACTGCCTTGTACAGATGTTGCCTTTAACATCTCCACAGAGACAGGTAGGTGGCAGACCCCTACTAGAAAAGTTACATAGTGCACCTTTAATATCAGCATCTGTCTCCCAAATTCCATATCAGTCAGGCAGAGTTCACTCCTCCGCCAGGGTCAAGTCTTCATCAGTGCCTCAAAAATGACAAGTCTGCACCAAGAGCAGACACAGTGTGGGTTTCTTCTCTCCTCCCTCAGTGTAAGGAGGATGTGAGAGGGCTGGAGGACTGGAAAACTGTAGGCCATGAGAGGTCGAGAGGGCTGGAAGGCTGGAGGGCTGGAGGGCTGGAGGGCTGGAGGACTGGAGGGCTGGATGCTGTGAGGACTGGAAATCTGTCTTATTACTGGTCAGTCTATATACATCTCAAAGGCAAACATTATTATTATACTGGCTGCTGACCAAAAGTGTAACTGGGCCAGGCTAAGTCCAAACCTGGCATCCTCTGTTGGACCTGACCCGCTCCTCTAAGCAGGGGGTCCCCAAAATAACCATGTTACTGACCCGGGACCTCCACTGGGATGTGAACTCAAAGCTGTGTTCATCTCAAGTGGCAAAGCCTTTAAAAGCAGCTTTATTCTTCTTCTTCTTATATTATTTATTTTCTTATTTTTCTTATTATTTGAGTAGATTTTGTGAACGTTAACATTAGCTCTAAGTGACAGTGTATGTACTTGTATACTTAAATGCAGTATACAATATACATACAGTATTATTATGTAGACACATGACTGAATCCTCCCAGTATTGAATTGATTTTTTATTTTTTCCAGGTAAAAATATTTACTGATATTATCATATCAGTAAATATACAATATGCTTAGTATGAAAATGCGTTTTATATGAAAATACATTCTGCAAGGTTTGTAACAGTTCTCTGCAAAGGGAAATGTGGAGGAAAAGTATTTCAAGGTTTTAAGGAGAAATATATAATAATGATATTTGTACATGGAAGTTGATACTTTCGATAACTGGGCAGTATATATATGTAAAATATATATAATATGAATAAATGGGTAGATATATTAGTATACATTGATGTAGTAAGATTATTTACTGTTGGATCTTTTATTTACATAAAAACAGTTCTGTAGTCACTTGAGCAATGGAGAACAGATATATAACACATTTAGATCAAATTTGTCTTATTTTATTTTAATTTAAACAAACTAACTCTCTGCACTGGTATTGCTTTATATCAGGTATCGGCAGATAATTGAAGTCATATTATCAGCATCGGCATCAGAACTGAAGAATCTGGATTGGTGCATCCTTAAGTTAGGACAGTGCCAGTGTCATCTCCTCCTCCGTGTTACCCCTGGGAGAGGTGTGTACTGCCCCAGATTGGAACCTGTTTTTGGGGCTGTCCATGCTCTTCCCAGTGCACAGGGCTCAACAGGGCTCAACAGGGCTCCACAGGGCACCACAGGGCACCACAGGGCTCCACAGGGCACCACAGGGCTCCACAGGGCTCCACAGGGCTCCACAGGGCTCCACAGGGCTCCACAGGGCACCACAGGGCTCCACAGGGCTCCACAGGGCTCCACAGGGCTCCACAGGGCTCCACAAGGCTCCATCAGCTCCTGGAGCCTCTGACATCACCTCATCACTGGCCCTGGCGTGCTGGGAGCGACATGTGACAGACAAAGCCTCTCTTGTGCTGGTGGTGCGTGGGGCCTTCCTTCCGTATGGACTGACCCATTTTCTCTCCTCTGGGCCGGGCCTGTGCCGGGGGAGAGAGGGCGTCCTGGCACAGCGGCTGGTCCTTTCTGAACGCCAAGCTGCTTTTCGGATTAGCAGCGCCACTAACCAGGTAATCGCCGCGCAGCACGAAGGGGCTTATGGAGCTACGCAAAGTGCACAGTGAGGAGCAGACAGTCTACCCCAGATAACCTGCGGTCTGCCCCAGGGATGGAGCATGATTAGGGCTGCTTTCTATACAGTATCCCCTCAACCCACCTCCAAAAACTGCAATTCATCCAAAACTCTCCCTCCACCCTTTCTACCCACAGCCCTACTCTGAAGACCACATCACCCGTGTCCTCAAACAACTCCACTAACAACTCCACTGGCTCCTGGACAAATGTGGAGTGTTTCAAACCTCATCTTAAGACCCACATTTACTCTTTGGTTTTTAGCACCGTGAGAGTTGTGTGGTCCTCTGTTTGTGCGTGCGTTTTTCATTTGAACTAATTTTATACATTTTATTTATGAATATTTTATGGTTTGCTCTTATTTGAATCCACCATATTACACAGTTCTTCTCTGCAGAGGTGTTGAAACAAAATGGTGCAGGCAAAGCTGGAGGCAGTGTTAGAGCTTTAGCGTAGTTCATGGTTCTTGGCCTGGTTCCTGGGCTGGTTTCTAGTTCCTGGCCTAGTCCCTGGTTCTTCTGGGCCTGGTTCTAAGCCTGATTCTTGATTTGGCTCCTGGTTCTTCTTGGCCTTGTCCCTGCTCGGTGCATGTGCTCCCTCACAGCGCTGTAACACCATATTGAAGCCACCTGCCACAGAAGAAAGATGAGAAGTCCAAATGATGAGGCCTGCACACAACTGCACACAACCTCTGCACAGATCAGAGCCAAAAGAGCCAAGAATCCACCAGGAAGAGCCAGAGCCACAGACCAACTTCCATTAGGTGCATCTGCATTTAAAGGAACACTGTGTAACCTTTCTGGTGGAGGGTGTGCACCTGCTTGTCTTTGTATCTTTCATTTTATGGCATTTTTGCAATAACTTCACCATCATCACCACTTTCTACTGTTGTTTTCTAGTTTTCTTTTGGGGTTTTCTCGCAAATTTTCTCATCAAATACGTGCCTGAAGAGGCTGTAGATGTCACTGAGTAATTTAGTGATCTCTCCTGGGCCCTATTCAAACCCTCTTTATGGCAGGAGTATGATCCTATCCAAGGCTCAGCCCACAAACCTACGTCCCCATGCTCCCACACACACATTTTCCAGAAATATACAAAAGCATGATACAAAAAAAAAAAAACACTACAACTTCACAAACCTGATGGAATGTGCAACAGCTTCATTAGCAGGATGCGTGGCAATTGCACTGACAACACGCTGAAGGTGGGAGTGACTTAGCTCAAGGAGCAAAGGGTGGGGAGACTGAAATGTCAAAAATGAAAGTCAAACTTATAAAACATATTAATATGTTGTTTTTAGAGAATAGAGCAAAACAATAAAAGGTAACATGTAAATAATGTTATGTGTTAGCAGTTTTACCCCAGAGAAGTGTTATACCTCCTTTTTAAAGACTGTTGTAGCTGTAGTTTTACAGATGTTTTTTTTCTAGTTCTTCCAGCAGTCCATAGAAGTGCAGAAAATAGCTGAGGCTTCCAGTGCGACTCTGCACTCACACACATTCCCTGAACAGTGTTTGGAATGGCCCTCTGCTTCCTGTCCCATGGAACGCCCACTTCCTCCTCAAATCACTGCTTTGCCCTGCTCCACTTTGTGCTTCGGAAGAGAAAGAGAGAGAGGGGGTTATGAGTGGAGAGAGGGAGAAAGAGGAAAAATATGGGGGGTGAGATGGAGGAAGGAAGGAAAGAAAGAAGGAGAGAGGAGGCAGGCTTCCTCAGATCACCTAAAAGACCACTACAAGGTCCAGTGTGCAAAGGCTCTTTAATATACAATATCACAATAGTTCTTATAAGAAAATGCCACATATGGAGTGTTGTTGTTTGTAATAGTGTCTCTGCACATGTGTGCATCATGTTACAGTCGCCTCACTGATTTTTACAGTGTAACAAACGTGAAAAACAGAAGTTCATTTGGAACAGTTTGCAGCGGTCCAAAGTTCTTCCTCACTTACCTTGTGCATTCTGAGCATCCTAATGATTCACCACAATGTTTTTCACAAATAGCATGCAAACACGCACTTCCTAATTATTGGACAGTTTATAGTTAGACGCAGACAGTACACAGTGGACTTATTTTGACCTAAAGCGCTGCATAAATCAGTACAGAGGCAAGCCACATTTTGGACAAATACATGGAAAAAAATAAATAAAGCACATTTGAACTCACAGATCGCTGTAATATGATCTGATTATTGTAGGAGAATTCCTCCAAACAATTCACATATTTATTTTAGTCAGTATAGCCTCCGCAGATGTGCCAGACAATTCCATATCTGCAGTGTGTCTGTGAATAAGTGAATGGAGAAATGAAATAATGCGATCACTGCCCCAGGACTGCACTGTTTTCCTGCCTTGTGTTTGGTCCAAAGCCCAGAGAACAGAGTGTTTCTAATGGTAACGCTCCTACAGAAAGAGGGAGGGAGAGAGAGGAGAGATCTGGAAAAAGTGAGCAGGCCTGGCACCAGCAATACATACAACCACCCCCTTTCTCTTGCCCATATCTCTCTCTCCTTCTTCTCTCTCCCCTTTCCCTTATTCTCTCCCCGCCACCCTCTCCTTCCTCTCTCCTATACCTCCCTGCCCTCCCTCCCCCTCTCCCCGGTTCCTTCCTCTGCTCACATGCTTCCCATCAGCCCCTGTGATGGGCCTGACGTCAGTGCTGTGTGCTTTGGGGGAGCGTCCAGGAAAACCAGTTTCCAGATGTGCTCTGGAGCCAGAGCAGAGCACTGTATCCTTACGCCCAACCACACACATTTACTCCTGCTGTATTTGAAGGGACTATATGTTTCTGTCATTTCCAAAGTGCAGAAAGTAGTCCCTACACTTTTACTTGTTGTTCCTAAAATCCCCCTCCCCATGCAGCTCCAGCACCATCTCACCAGCAGCAACAGAAACAGCACCACAGAAGATTGCAAAAGTAACATTTAAAGGCCGCCTGGCTCACAGCAGAGCTGCGTGAATTTCAACCTTACAGCTTTAGACTCTCAAGATGGATTCTCATGAGTTTGTGAACTCACAAATCTGTCTGAGAATCTGTCTTACTGTGCACGGTTAACTGTTTGTGGGAGATGCACCACCTGGATCTGACCTGTGTGATGGCATCATCTGTGTGTGTCCCTGGAGTTGGCAGACCCTACTTCATAAAGCTCTGATGCTCTGTGCATCTGGAAGTGTGGTGTGGGATTTGTAGTCTTCATTCAGTTTGACATTGTTTCGACGTAGCTGAAGAATACTCTTTGAGTTGTAGGTGTTGCCATTGCGATAAACTCTGCTTCTCTATCACTAAGTTGTAAAACATGCACAGAGGTACAGTATCGTCTGCGAGAGCGAGAAATGAGATGAGCTGTGGCCAAAGCTTTAAAATCCACTTCCTCTGATGAGAGTTGTTCTGTTGCATCTATTTTCTCATGACAATGAGTTTACGAGTTTCAACTTTCTGTTATCTGGTCATTTTAAAGATGGTGACCATTCAAAAGAAAAAAAAAATACTGAAAGGATTTTAGTTTGAAAATGTCTTAAAAATGTGAAAACCAGAACTAGTTCATTTTAAACTGTTTGCAGTGGTCCACAGTTATTCCTCACTTCATTTATTTATTCTGAGCATCCTAATTATTCATCACAAAGAGTTTAATAAGTACTTTTCACAACTCTCAGAGACTAGAGCAGAGTTTTGTCACAACAGTAAAGCCAACATCAACAACATCAACATAAACTAACGCACACTGATTCTCGGACAATAAAACACTTTATAATTAGCAGACGGTGCACAGCAGACTTATTTTGAACAAGACAAATTTTACTCAGATACATGGGGAAAATGGATACATCCTCTAACCTAATCTGTAATTGCTATGGCAACAGTCCTAACTTTTAGTCATTCTGGTTCCGGGGATGTTTCAGAAGACTGTTCAGAGCACATCTTGTTTTTGCACTCTACTATTTCCAGGTATTCACCCTAACCCCAGCCTGACCCCAACCTGACCCCAGCCTGACCCCAGCCTGACACCTGGTTGACCCCTGTAGCCAGGTCACTGCAGCCATGAGGCCAGCAGCAGTGAGAGTGTAAAAGGCGTGGTGCAGTTAGAGGTGTAAGAGTGAGAGTGTGTGCTGCCTCTGCTCCTGCAGCCTGCACAACTGCCCAGGAATCCCAGGCATTTCAAACAGCTTTGAGAGTTACACACTACACACACACTACACACACACTACACACACACTACACACACACTACACACACACTACACACACACTACACACACTACACACACACTACACACACACACACACTACACACACACTACACACACACACACTACACACACTACACACACTACACACACACTACACACACTACACACACTAACACACACTACACACACACTACACACACACACACTACACACACACACACTACACACACTACACACACACACACACTACACACACTACACACACACTACACACACACTACACACACACACTACACACACACACACACTACACACACACTACACACACTACACACACACTACACACACTACTACACACACTACACACACACACACACACACACTACACACACACACTACACACACACACACACACACACTACACACACACTACACACACACTACACACACACACACACTACACACACACTACACACACTACACACACACTACACACACACTACACACACAACACACACACTACACACACACTACACACACAACACACACTACACACACTACACACACTACACACACACACACTACACACTACACACACACACACACTACACACACTACACACACACACACACACACTACACACACACACACACACTACACACTACACACACTACACACACACACTACACACTACACACACACTACACACACTACACACACACTACACACACTACACACACACTACACACACTACACACACTACACACTACACACACACTACACACACTACACACACTACACACACACACTACACACACACACACTACACTACACACACTACACACACACTACACACACTACACACTACACACACTACACACACACACACTACACACACTACACACACTACACACACACTACACACACTACACACACACTACACACACACTACACACACTACACACACTACACACTACACACTACACACACACTACACACTACACACTACACACTACACACACACTACACACTACACACACACTACACACTACACACACTACACACACACACACTACACACTACACACACACTACACACACTACACACACTACACACACTACACACTACACACTACACACACTACACACACACACTACACACTACACACACACTACACACACTACACACACTACACACACACACTACACACACACACTACACACACTACACACACACTACACACACACTTCACACACACACACTACACACACACTACACACACTACAGACACTACGCACACTACAGACACTACACACACTACAGACACTGCACACACTGCACACACTACACACACTACAGACACTACACACACTACACACACTACACACACTACAGACACTACACACAATGCACACACTGCACACACTACACACACTACAGACACTACACACTGCACACACTGCACACACTACACACACTGCACACACTGCACACACTACAGACACTACACACACTACAGACACTACACACACACTACACACACTACACACACTACACACACACTACAGACACTACACACACACTACACACACACTACACACACACTACAGACACTACACAGTCTACACACACTACACATACACTACACACACTACACACACTACACACACTACACACACACTACACACACTACACACACTACAGACACTAAAGAGACTACAGAGAAGGAGAAGAGGAAGTGGAGAGGGAAGAGAAGGAAAGGAAGAGGGAGGGAGGGAGGGAGGGAGGAAGGGAGAGAGGAGAAGAGAAGGAGGTAGGGAAGGAGGAAAGGATGGTTGGTGGAGGAGGGGGAGGAAGAGGGGGAGAGGAGGGTGATGTGATAAGAGAGTGAGAAAGGAAGAGTGTGATCCTTCTCAGAGCTCAGAGACGTGACCAGGACCAGGACCTGGACCAGCCTGGAGTCATATGGAGGGGCCACCCAGGGGCCATACTTCCACTTTCATATATGGGGACCCATCTGCCTCCTCCTCTCCTCCTCCTCTCCTCCTCTTCCTGGGACCCACACACAACAGTGGAGAGTCTTTCAGGTCTTGACATTAACACTTGAGCTAACAAGCCAAGCTCCTGTATATTGTGGCTGCTAACACCTCCACTTCCACTAGCCACTTTTCCCTCCATTTTCACTGACAGGGACTGACTGAGATGATTGACAGGTCCTCGCTGTGTGACTATTTAAATTGCTGCACCAGCCAGAACTGTATTATTTTGGTACCACACAATTACAACTGCTATAACTGTCACTAAATGAAAAGCCCAGTTAGTTCATAAGCCTTGAAAAATGACCAATGTCGTGTGGTAATACAGGAAGTGCTCCACTGTGTTTTTAAACTCTGTGCACCTTCACTATATAATCATTTAGATAATTTCAGGCTGTCTTTTTACCGGAGGAGGCAGGATGACAGCGCCACCTGCAGTCTGACTTCTTCAGGACAGTATCCCAGGTGTGACTATAAACCAGACGAGGGGCTTTTTGACTCTCACACACCTGGGATACTGTCCTGGGGAAGTGGGATGCAGATGACGCTGTCGTCCTGCCTCCACCGGTAGGAGGACAGCGCCAAAACCTGTATCAGCTCAGGGAGCAGAACAAACTGTCAGTGATGAAAACAAACTCTTGGTCTAAAAAAAGAACCTAATAACATAAATTATCAGAAGAACAAATGAACCTCATTTCCTATCTCTACTTAACTAAAGGTACACACACGCATGCACACACACACACACACGCACGCACACACACACACGCACGCACGCACACACCCCACGCACCACACACACTCACACACACACACACACACACACACGCACGCACGCACACACACACACACACACACACACACACACTCACACACACTCACACGCGCATACCCCTGTACCCACACGCACTCACACACGCATGCACACACAGACACATACACACATGCACACCCCTGCACACACACACACTCACACACACACACATTTGCACACACATGCACACACGCATGCACGCACACACACACACACACACTCACACACACACACACACCCCTGCACACACACACACACACGCACGCACGCACACACACACACACATACACACACACACAGAAAAGTGGTCTGAAAAGTGCCACTTCACAGCCTCAGATCTGTGAGACCAATCCTGTTATAGCCATGAGGGGGTGGGGGGGGGGGTTGGGGGTGGAGAGGGGGAACAATCTTCTTATGTGATTAGCCGACATGTGAAAGTCAACCCAAACCCGCCCTATTGTTTAGTTAGCGCTTTCATCACCCCCTTAAGCGGGTGCAGAGGGGGTGGGGGTGGTGGGGGGCTTTGGGTGTCACGTGGGGAAGTGAACTCATAATTAGCATCATTAGCATCATTAGCATCATTTGCATTGAGACGTTAATGTGTCATGTGGTATCATGGGTAAAGCTGGGGTTCTTCTCACGCCCCCCTACAGAGGCCGCACTCACTGCTTATTTGGATTATAACAGGATTTCCAGGACTGCATGTGAATGGTGTACTTTGATACTGCATCTGTTGTCTAAGTAGCACTAGAAGTGAGCAGCAAGGAGAGGCATTCAAGTGCGCTGGGCAAGAAACGACCTATAGAATGTTTAGTATTTGGTGGTTGTTAGTCATTTTAGATCAGTGTGGCACACATTAGCTTCTGTCTTGTTGGCTATTTCATTTCTTTCACCCATTGTTTTTAAAAGGTAAAGTAAAACTATTGCAACATTATGTTTATTGTGCTGTAGAAGAGGCTGATAACTTGAGAGCAACTCATTTTGGACAAATGCGTTGTCACTTAAAGTAGCATAGCTGTGATTACAATATAGATTCGATCTCAGTTTTGCCGTCATGGGAGAGGTAACAACAGCTAAAATACACTTTCTGCTTATGAGCACTTTATTTGACCTCAAAATCTGCTTATAGAATGTCTGTACAGGGACAAGACACGTTTTGGTCAAATTCATGGGAAAAAAATCATGCACAGGGCCTTCAAGAGTGATTCATCTGGAGATAAATCAGACCATAACTAGACAATGTGTAGTCGGAGTATTTTGTGAATTGATGTTGGTGTAATTGGTGTGGCTGTGTTTGCATTACCAGTTTGAATTAGCTGCTCTGTGAAAAATGAACTAGTTAATACAGGGTGACCAGACATCCCTATTTACTCGGGACAGTCTCAGTTTTGAGCCTGTGTCCCCTGTCCCAGCAGATTTATACAAAACCACTGATTTGTTCCAGTTTTATACAAGAAAAGTCCCAGGTGTCCCTATTTCTGACCAATCTGATCCCTGCCAGCGGTAAAGAGAGACATAAACACAAAGAAAATGTGACTATACTGACTAACTCCCTGAGTGCATAACAATTTTCCTTAATTGCGCACTCGTATTATTATTATTACCAACCGCCCCAAACTGAGAGTGTCCCAGTCTTTGATTTTGAAATTCTGGTCACCCTAAATGAATATGCTGACAAGAGTGAACTAATGTTGCCTCTCTGTGTCTCTTTTGCATGTCGTGGCTCTGGGGCTGCTCTTCTTCAGGTAAGTGTCTCTGTTTACAGCTCTTATCTTAAACTTTTCTTGTAGAGTGGAGCGTAGCCCCGCCTCTTCTCAAAGCACTACTGAAGAGGGAAGATGTGGTGAGGAAGCCCCAGTTCAAACCGACAGGGTATAACCAAGATGGCCCCCACCACAACTCAGGATAACCACAGCCCAGATCTCTTTCTGAGTCAGGCTTTGTGCATCTGTGCAGTCTGCCCTGTGCAAGAAAGGGTCAAAGGTCACACACAGTCGTCTAGAGGAAATGAAAGCAGCAGTACAGTGGGGTGCTAACAGGTTTTTTGAGGATATGGTTTTGGAAACTGGAGTTTAATAGTGCTTAGGGTTAAAGTGTCTTCATATTTCCTGTACCTTCATTGAGATGTTATTACTTTGCATGGAATACTCATTAATATGGCATTAAACGTATCTGTCTCTATGGCAACAAGCAGGTGGGCCAACCACTCCCATGTTTCAAGTCAGGTCTGTGGAGAGGCAAGCCCACTCAAGACTCATGTATATTTTAGCATTGCAATAAGCAGCAAGAAGAGCTTATGGGAAATAAAATGATAAACAGTTTATGGCATTTGGTGGATTCTGATTGGCCCATTTAAGATAACTTGGAATTACAAAATAAACATATTTTATCATGGATTAAAACTGCATTGCTTTTTTTTTAGAGGTGTTTTTTGACATTTTTTGTTTGGCAGCCTCACTTTTTCATTGCTTAGTCATAACATAAACTCTTACCAGTCTGACCAGCTCATCAAAACAGTGTTATTTACTACTTTACTGCAGAATTGAGTTAAATATTTTGGCCTGGCCCTCCACAGTATTCTCTGTTTCTCATGTGGCCCCATGAAAAAAGTAATTGCCCAGCCCCGGTTTATGGTATAAAGTGACATTTATGCACTTTTTTGAAACAGCATTTTAAGGCACATTCTGGTGGACTAAAAAAAATACAATCTGCATTTTGTGAGAATGACATAATGTACTGATATATTGTTTTTGTCAGTTATAAATAGTCCAAAGAGCTAAAGCAGGAGAGCCATAGTCCCTCCAGCTGCCCCAGCAAAAGTGTGTTGAAAGCCTCAGTCAGCAGCTGTGTACACGGGTCTGTGTGCGCGGGTCTGTGTGTGCGCGGGTCTGTGTGCGCGGGTCTGTGTGCGCGGGTCTGTATGCAGGGCTGTGTGCGCGGGTCTGTGTGCAAGGCTGTGTGCGTGGGTCTGTGTGTGTGTGGCCGTGTGTGCAAGGCTGTGTGCGCGGGTCTGTGTGTATGTGGCTGTGTGCTCGGGTCTGTGTGTGTGTGGCTGTGTGCGTGGGTCTGTGTGTGTGTGGCTGTGTGCGTGGGTCTGTGTGTGTGTGGCTGTGTGCGTGGGTCTGTGTGCGCGGGTCTGTGTGTGTGTGGCTGTGTGCACGAGTCTGTGTGCGCGAGGCTGTGTGTGTGTGGCTGTGTGCACGGGTCTGTGTGTGTGTGTGGCTGTGTGTGTGCGGGTCTGTGTGCGCAGGTCTGTGTGCGTGGGTCTGTGTGTGTGTGGCTGTGTGTGTGCACGGGTTTGCGTGTGTGTCACTGTGTGTGTGCGCGGGGCTGTGTGCACGGGGCTGTGTGTGTGCGCGGGGCTGTGTGCGCTGGGCTGTGTGCGCGGGGCTGTGTGCGCGGGCTGTGTGCGCGGGCTGTGTGTGCGCGGGCTGTGTGTGTGCGCGGGGCTGTGTGCGCGGGGCTGTGTGTGTGCGCGGGGCTGTGTGCGCTGGGTGTGTGCGCGGGGCTGTGTGCGCGGGGCTGTGTGTGTGCACGGGGCTGTGTGCGGCGGCTGTGTGTGCGCGGGCTGTGTGCGCGGGGCTGTGTGTGCTGTGGGCTGTGTGTGCGCGCGGGGCTGTGTGCGCGGGGCTGTGTGTGTGCGCGGGGCTGTGTGCGCGGGGCTGTGTGTGTGCGCGGGGCTGTGTGTGTGCGCGGGGCTGTGTGTGTGCGCGGGGCTGGTGTGTGCGCGCGGGCTGTGTGCGCGGGGCTGTGTGCGCGGGCTGTGTGTGTGTGCGGGGCTGTGTGTGTGCATGGGGCTGTGTGTGTGCGCGGGGCTGTGTGTGTGCGCGGGGCTGTGTGTGGGAGGTCTCTGTGATGGAGATCGGGGCTGGAGAGGGGCTGGGTACTGGAGGTCTGAGCGTCACAGTGATGGGCTCACTGTGTGGGGGATGGTATCTGATCACATTATAGCACCTCCAGACAGACTTTTACAGCACAACACTAGCATAGAGCCCACAGCACTCCAGACCAACATGAGTTCTGTTCAGTTTGATACTGTATGTATATATTACTCTAAATTACTCATACTAATGTGAGCTTTGTGCTGTACCTCCTCAAAAACATACATGGATTTGCATTTTGTTTCATTCACACGTTTATTATCCTTTATCCTTTATTATCAGTCTGTCTACATCTCCGAAGCTTAAATGCTCTATTTCACCTTCTGGTGTCATGAAGCAGTAGTTTTCAAGTGAACAGCTCCTTCTACCTTTTGTTCAGTAGAGATTGGCAATTCCAGGGCTGAAATTATCCAGATGATTCTAGTGAAGGTGTATGGAGTTTAAGAACACAGTGGAGTACTTCCTACACCTTGGAGTGTTTTCTGTTTTAGAGAATAACTCAGTCTAAATATTCAGGACGTATGTGTTAAACAAAACAGAATAACAGGCATGTTTGAAATGAAATGAGTATAATATAAGACCTGTAAGCAACAGAAAGATAGTAAAAGTAATAATTAAACAGCATTGGTCAAAAAGAATCCATTTCTGATTCAGCTGTCCTGTGCATCCTCGTCTCCACGAATGCACAGATGGATAAATGTTGATCATTTAGGTACCAAAATATTTCTGCTTTCGATACCAGATTCAGTTTTTGTATTAAAAGCAATAAACTACAGCTATTTAGTATAATAATGTGTTATTCTCACTCTAAATAGTGGTATTACTCATTGGTATCCCATTGTAAAAGATCTGATTTTGTCCATGGCTGCAGCAGGCTGTGGTGTGGCCAATGCTACTGCCAGCACCAAAGCAGATTAGCCCTGCGTTTAAGACTTACAGAAGAAAGACTCGACGTGTGCAGTGCCTTTGAGGCGCACTAAAAATCACATGCAGACACATTGCTGTGGTTAGCCTGGTTGGGGGAAGTGGCTCTACATGGGTGCTCTGAAACTCTTATGCAACTTTATTCTTGGTTCACCCAACTCAATCTTTCAACAAAGTTTTCATGAACCATAAACATGATCTACAAACAATCTACTGAATCAATCATTATTTTGATGTTTAAAGAGCATAACAGGTTAGACCACTCATCTCACCTGTTAACAAGGGACAAGCTTGTTCAACCTTTTCAACTTTTCTATACAAACTACCACTTGATCAATGTTACTATCTCCTCAAAACAGGGTAAAAATCATAAAAAAAGATATACAGTTTTTAGTCAGATGTCCTCGTGAGATGATCTTGAGCTGACTTTGCTGGGGTCACAGATGTGCAGCTTATTTGACTGTTAAATAGAGCAGCAGTGCAATGAACTACTTCATAAATTGGTTTGCTAAATTAAATGGAAGGTGTACGACATCAAGTCTCCATGGAAACGGAGAGCAGCCCTGTGTTTGACTCCGCAGAGGGAGGAGGGATATTCAGGAACAAAAGCCAAAGAAGCTGGAGGAACATCTCTGCACGTTTCCCTGGTGTAAACATAGAGAGTGGGTCTGTCTGCTTCTGCTCAGTGTGGGCTGTGGGTGCCTCACAGCTGGCCGGTCCCTATGTTGCTATGTGCAGTGGTAGTGGATGCCTCACATTTGGCCGGTCCCTATGTTGCTATGTGCAGTCGTAGTGGGTGCCTCACAGTTGGCCGGTCCCTGTGTTGCTGTGTGCAGTGGTGGTGGGTGCCTCACAGTTGGCCGGTCCCTGTGTTTGCTGTGTGGTGGTGGGTGCCTCACAGTTGGCCGGTCCCGGTGTTGCTGTGTGCAGTGGTGGTGGATGCCTCACAGTTGGCCGGTCCCTGTGTTGCTGTGTGCAGTGGTGGTGGGTGCCTCACAGTTGGCCGGTCCCGGTGTTGCTGTGTGCAGTGGTGGTTGGTGCCTCACAGTTGGCCGGTCCCGGTGTTGCTGTGTGCAGTGGTGGTGGGTGCCTCACAGTTGGCCGGTCCCGGTGTTGCTGTGTGCAGTGGTGGTGGGTGCCTCACAGTTGGCCGGTCCCTATGTTGCTGTGTGCAGTGGTGGTGGTGCCTCACAGTTGGCCGGTCCCGGTGTTGCTGTGTGCAGTGGTGGTGGGTGCCTCACAGTTGGTCTCTCTCTGTTTTGCTGTGTGCAGTGGTGGTGGGTGCCTCACAGTTGGCCGGTCCCTGTGTTGCTGTGGGCCTCAGAGGGGGCCTTGAATAAGACTTCTTGTTCTAAACAGATGTGGAGTGTTGCTGTGTGCAGAATGAGCTCATTGTTTACAGTTGAACCTGGTGCTAATCTTTTCTGAAACGCTAACAGCTGCTGAGCTACCCCCCAGCCAGCCCCAAATGCCCCCAGCCCCTGCACTCTGCCATGGGACCCCCCTCCAACCCCCCTCACTACCACACTTACTTCACTACACATTTTACTCTAAAAAGCTGCACATGGTTTAACATCAGCAGTATTCTTACTACTGGATGAGCCAACTGCTGCCTGGCTCTAGAATAATACTTGAGTAGCATGTTTGGCTGCGTAAATGTACTTCTACTAAAGGTTTTGAAGACTCTTCCCACTGTGAGTAAGTCTACAAGGGACAAAAGCTTTATGTTGATAATAATCTTTTAATCGTCTCATTTTTGTGCTCTATACAGGTTTTGTGTGTCATTTAATGTTTCTCACAAATATACTTCACCTTACTAGTTATTCGTTAGGTTATCTACCTGCCTTGTACTTCTAGTTAAGTAATATTATTTTGAAGTAACAGCAGGAGCAGTGCAGTCGGGCGCTGGACAGCGGGGCGCTCTCGGGCTGGGCTCCTTTGACTGGACTTTCTATGAGTTTGAACAGAACACGACCTTTTACATGCACACCAAAATCTGATTATTATCTGATTTCTGTTCAATCTGATTTGAACAATCCAATTTCTTTCTTATTACGATCCCATGAGTAAATATGAGTAAACGACCTAAAAATGACATTGGTAGTTTAGTGATTGTGTTGAAGTATTGCTGTGGTTTTGGAGGGTTGTTGCTGTAGTGAGTGTAGTGATCAGTGAACATGCAGTGTGGTGCAGTGGTGCTGTGGTGGATGTTACAGTTGTGTATGGTGTTGCCATAGTAAAGTAATAGTATTGATACTTTGCAGCTGATGTCATCAACATTTCCTGTGACGCTAACTGTAAGCACTGCTCTATCTGAGGCTTGTTAGATTTTAATCTGAGCTTCATTTAAACACCTTCTGACCATAAAGAGGTGACATGATTTGTCCTTTTCTTTACAGTCACAAGCCAGCTAGCATTAGCCAACAGCTTTCAGTTACTCTCACCTTGAAAATCAAACACATAAACAGGACCATAAATGCTTATGTATTAATCATAAACTCCTGAAAATGTGCTGTGTAAATCCAGTTTGTATATTATTTGTTGTTGTTTTCAGATCTTGTTGTTGTCTTTGATAGTGTTTGCTAATGTCTCCATTCCACCATAGAGGCACATGTAGAACACCCCAGTGAAATGTCACTGTATCATAGTAGTGTTGCTGTAAATTAGGGATGGACCGATATGATACTGGTATCAAATATCTGCTCTGATACTGAAAAATTTGCTGGATTGGGTATTGGCTTCCAGATATCGATTAAGCTGATATCCTGGTTGGATCTTTAATTGGATGTTATAAGACTATTTGCATTCAGAGTTTGACCTACAATGTCTCATAATGTTTGAACTTTTATTAAAACAAAGCTTTTCTGCAAGTATTTGTGGAGAAATAACAGCTCTTATGTTATAGGAGAACTGTGTTTTAAGGAAATAGGTGCCATTTTCTGTCCCTACACTGGCTTCACTTAATATTAGGTATTGACAGATAAGTAAAGTCAAAGTATCGATATTGATATTGTGCATCCTTATAGTGAATACTGTTGTAGTGCAGTAGTGTAGTGTTGCCATGGTGAATGTTACAGTCATGTAGTATGCTGTAGCATAGCTGTAGTTCAACAGTAATATACTTAGAACGATACAATATACACTGAATCAAAACTGCATTTGGTGCAGTTATGGTGAAGTTGCCGTGGTGAATGTTGTAGTGTTAAAGTGGTAATTGGCATAGAGTATGGTACAATATAGTGTTCCTGTATATACTGTAGTAGTGTTGCATTGCTGTAGCTGTTGTACTGTGGTGTCAGTTGTGTTGTAATGTTGCCATGGTGAAGGCTGTAGTGTATGGTATAATACAGGGGTCGGCAACCTTTTCAGCGGTTTCCACAGAAAATAAATACACCCGGAGCCACAAAACCCTTTTGACATCTAAAATGAGGAGAACTCTGCATATTATTATTTTTTTACCCGTAAGATCTGTATAAAAGACTATATTGTGTTGTATTCATGAAATCAGTGAAATGCTACAGAGAATATTTGTCCATTCATATATCCGGTCTATGTGTATGATCTGCAGACTTATAATGTCTGAAAAGTTTAACATGAATCATCTCCAATGTGATAGAAGCACAGAACTGACTCACCATAATCAGCACATCCCACATCACAGCACACATATTCCACCGATTCCTGTCCTTTAGTCTGACAGAAGCTGACCGCAGCAACCACACAAAGAGCACTTCTAGTTTATGCAAATTGAGAATGTGGTTTTAAGTTTTGTTTCTGTAAAACATAAACAAATGTGCGCAAAATTGCATTAAACACATTATTTCTCAATGTCTGTTTGAGTCCTTCGTGTAGGAAATCAAAATTCAAACTTAAATTATCCACCCGCAGCGAACCAAAAAAAAAAAAAAACGTCTGCTTCTGTGTTCCAGCATCAAGCATCATTTTATTGCGTGTACCGGTCTGTACCTGTTGCTGTAGGGTAGTGTTGTCATGTTGCCATGGTGAATGCTGTAGTGTGTAGTATATTGTATTGTAGTTTTCTTGTAGTAGTGTTGTGGTGTTGCTGTGGTGAATGCTGTAGTGTGTAGTATATTGTATTGTAGTAGTGTTGTAGTAGTGTTGTCGTGTTGCTGTGGTGAATGCTGTAGTGTGTAGTATATTGTATTGTAGTAGTGTTGTGGTGTTGCTGTGGTGAATGCTGTAGTGTGTAGTATATTGTATTGTAGTATTCTTGTAGTAGTGTTGTGGTGTTGCTGTGGTGAATGCTGTAGTGTGTAGTATATTGTATTGTAGTATTCTTGTAGTAGTGTTGTGGTGTTGCTGTGGTGAATGCTGTAGTGTGTAGTATATTGTATTGTAGTATTCTTGTAGTAGTGTTGTCGTGTTGCTGTGGTGAATGCTGTAGTGTGTAGTATATTGTATTGTAGTAGTGTTGTAGTAGTGTTGTGGTGTTGCTGTGGTGAATGCTGTAGTGTGTAGTATATTGTATTGTAGTAGTGTTGTAGTAGTGTTGTTGTGTTGCTGTGGTGAATGCTGTAGTGTGTAGTATATTGTATTGTAGTATTCTTGTAGTAGTGTTGTGGTGTTGCTGTGGTGAATGCTGTAGTGTGTAGTATATTGTATTGTAGTAGTGTTGTAGTAGTATTGTTGTGTTGCTGTGGTGAATGCTGTAGTGTGTAGTATATTGTATTGTAGTATTCTTGTAGTAGTGTTGTGGTGTTGCTGTGGTGAATGCTGTAGTGTGTAGTATATTGTATTGTAGTATTCTTGTAGTAGTGTTGTGGTGTTGCTGTGGTGAATGCTGTAGTGTGTAGTATATTGTATTGTAGTAGTGTTGTAGTAGTGTTGTGTGTTTGCTGTGGTGAATGCTGTAGTGTGTAGTATATTGTATTGTAGTAGTGTTGTAGTAGTGTTGTGGTGTTGCTGTGGTGAATGCTGTAGTGTGTAGTATATTGTATTGTAGTAGTGTTGTAGTAGTGTTGTGGTGTTGCTGTGGTGAATGCTGTAGTGTGTAGTATATTGTATTGTAGTAGTGTTGTAGTAGTGTTGTCGTGTTGCTGTGGTGAATGCTGTAGTGTAGTGTTCCTGTGGCGATGGTGGCTTCCTGTCTGTGGAGTTCAAACGCGCCTCGCCTCACCCCGGCAGCCGCACTGCTCCGTTGTATTTTTCAGCGACAGTGCGATCAGAAAGCTCTGCCCGGCTGTAACGGGCACTAGACGCTGCCCCATGCTAATGCGCCGCACTTAAGCCCACAGGCGGCTTCCGGCTTCCTTCTCGCCTCATGCATTTTGGAGTTTTCTCGCGTCTTTAGCTCCCCCCACCCTTCCGCCTTGTTATATTGTTACATTTTCCGCCTCTGCTTTCTCTCTCTCTTTTGTGTCTGTGCACTTGCCTCCCACTCTGCCAGCCTTCCACAGCACAATCTTCGTACACTCATTCCCCTATTTTTGACGTTTTGGAGGTGGTGGAGTGTGATACGTGGAGCCATGGCTTGCAGTAGGGTTGTCAAAAGTATCGAAAAACAGATACTATTCAACACTAAAAGTATCGAAATTAGAAGTAGACACTAAAATTTCATGGTACTCTATTACGATACCACGATGAAAATAAAAACACTTTCTTTAGACAATAGAGTGTGATTTTCAATAATGGATGGTTTCTTGGTTTAAATGATTTAAATACTTTCTTTTATACTATCACGTGGCCCTCAATCAATCATACACGTAAGTTTCTTAGTAACTCAGTAACTGCTGAAGTGAGTATCCAGTTTCAATATTAGTTTTAGTATTGATAGTATATAATTTTCAAAACTCTTGACACCCCTACAAGGCCACATGTAACATAAAAGAAAACTACTATTTAATGTAGAAAGTCCCATTCTATTGTCTAAAGAAAGATTTAAAAAAAAAAAATCATCTTAGTATCAGAATTGGAATTGAGTACCGAGTCTGTTCTTTAGTAGTGATATTGAGTTTGAAATTTGAGTGACAACACTAGTTTGCAGGGGGAGTTCTGGGGAGAGAGGAGCCGGACAGAGGAGCCGGACAGAGGAGCAGAGCCAGTGGAAAATGTGAGTGTCTGCCAAACATAACTGCGCTGGCCTGGACAAAACTCTTCAGATGTTCCCATAGATCTCAATGAGAAAGACACATGTTGTAACTGCCTCCTTTGCTCTACAAACTGAGGCTGGGAGCTACATGGGCAAAAATATATTTCTAAAATGTTTTTTCTAGCCATTGTCATATGTGCTTATCATTGTTGAGGTTGATGCATTAGAGACCATTTCTATACATTGTCTAATTGTTATTTGTAATCTGTATTTACAGCCACAATCCATTAAGTTAGAGGCACTGTACCTGATATTTACCGTCTTAAAAACATGAAAAAAGGAACTGGTTCATTTTAAAGAGTTTGCAGTGGTTCAAATTTCTTCCTCATTCCTTATTCTCTGTGATGAGTTCATAAGTGCTTTCACAATTCTCAGAATGGAGTTTTGCTGTCACCATAAAGTTAACAACAACTAGCATGCTAACTCACCCTGTCTGATTATCGGACAATAAAGCGCTTTATAATTAGATGCGGACAGTACACAGCGGACTTAATTTGACCCCAAGAGCTGCTTATGCTGCTTATCTGCTTATCTTATCTGCTTAACTGTACTGGGGTAAGACACATTTTGTCCAAATAAACTGAAAAGATCGAGTACACTGCCTTTAATTGACCCAAATATTAACCTGTGCATGAATTGTTTACATAAACTCTATGACTGCCACCCTTTGTTCAGCAGAGTGAAATCTCCAAATGTGCTGAGTCGACCCACCAAAGACTGAAGTCCGGACTAAACTGACCAAATTCAAAAGGAACTGAGCTCGCTGTGCAGCAGACTGGAACGACCGGTTAAAGCACACGTTGTTAGCATGTTTGCCTCTCGGGTCAGAGGTCGTGAGGGAAACCGGTGCATGAACTTGGGTTTGTTGCCATGACGATGGCGTGGAGTTGGCTAAAGTTCAGCTGCGGCTCTCTCGGGCCGGCTGTGCTCCCTGTACGTGAGGAATGGGAAGGGACAGGGATGGAGGGAGACAGAGGGAGAGAGGGAAGAAGAGGGAGAGCGGGAGGGGAGCACCTGATGCCTCCTGACAGCTTCTGCCCCACAACATGGAAGTGCTGGAAAGGCTTGTACACTCCGGGCTGTTGACACTACACAAGTCTGCACTGGGGCCAAAGGGGCACAGACAGCAGTGAGGGCTGACTCAATACCCAATGCAAATGTGATAATAGATTGATAATAGAAAACACTCTTTCTTCAGACAATAGGACGTGATTTTCAACATTAAATGATACTTTCTTTTATATTAACGTGTGTGTAATCTCTCAGTGGTCCAGATAGGTTCCATACTGCTCTTATACTTGTTTTGTTCTTCCTCTTCCCACTATAAGTAAATTTAGAAGTGACAAAAGCTTTATGTTGACAATATGAAATGATTTGAACATTTGTGTTGCTTCCAGCGCTCCTTCAGATAAGATTTAGTTTCTCATTTTTGTGTCTGTTCTTACTTACTCACAATTTTTACTTTACAATTTGTATTTATTATTATTTATTTTACAATTTTTACTTACTCAATTTTTACTTAGTCGTACAAGTTTTGTTGACTCTACCTCCTCTGACAACTGCTCACTAAACTTGAAAGCTACTGTATAACTCTCAGTAAATGCATTATTGCATAAACTGTGATATGTTTCTCAGTTAGTAGCACCTGCAGCTCCAAAGTGACAGTGTTAATGGTATTTCCTACCGGCCATAAACATCTCTTGGCTCTGGTGTTATCAGTGTTGGACTTGTACCTCTCCATCGCGTGTCATGCAGACTGCAATAATGTCTCAATGACACAGATATAGTTATAGTTATCACAGTATCATTATAAATAGTTCTCCTAGCATTGTAAAAGCTGTCTGGACACTGTGCTCAGACTTCCCCAGAGTGGCTCTGTTTGTCCTCTCTGTGTTTGTCCAGTCTGTGTTTGTCCTCTCTGTGTTTGTCCAGTATTTCGTTACCTACTGTAGGCAATGTTTTAAAGGGTCCATATTACAATGTTTTATGATCTATGTTAGAATATTGTTTTCTCCTCAAAAAATACCACCAATTCAGAAGCCAGTCTCTACTGAACTAAAGGTAAAAGGAGCGGTTCAATTGAAAACTACAACTTCATGATATCACAAGGTAGAACAGAACATTTTGAGCTTTGGAGACGCAGACAGACTAATAGGGTTACTCAAACATTTGTAAATGGAACAAAACACAACTCCAGGTCTGTTTTGGATGACATAACCACAGCATGGTTAAAAGCTCACAAGGGTCCATTGAACATAATATATTACCTTTAAACTGTACTCTCTGACAATATGGTCAGCCAGATATTTCTGTAATCCACCAAATGCCTTGGTTAAAGTCTCTCCTGTGAAAGTCTGAGGGGCACACACAGACAATGAAGTGACACTGAAATGTAGGTTAACATTGATGAAAGCGTTCTCTTTGAAATAAGCACAGTTACAGACAGCTGTATGTACGCACACAAGTGTAGGAGGAGAGTGTAAGAAGAGACTCATTCACTCTCTCTCGGGCTTGTTTACACACTCACGAGCTCTCACAGATCTGCCATGTTTTCACATCAGATTGACCTTTCTTTAACACGAAAATGAGTTTATTTCATTCAGTAATTGCAGTATGATTAGGCTGTCCTGTAGATGACATATTTCAAAGCACACCTCCTGGTCCTGGGCAGCTCTGAATCCAAGCCCCTCCTCTCCTCGAGCCTGAGGCTGAGAACAGGCGTCTGGTATATGTATCCACATATCCCACATATTTGTGATGAGGACATCAGGAATGATCACATTTCCTGTATTCAGAGATATGGAATAAAACAAGTGTGAAGCCTTGTTCTTCGCTTTGCACTCAGGTTTAAAGAGGGGGTATTATCGACTAACACATGACACTGAAATCACCATGTTTCCTTTGATTTTTACTGTACTATATTCACCGACTTTTATTTCTGCCTTCTACACAATCACATGCACAAATGAAACAATCTTATTTGTCAGGTTTGACAGGTTGTTGTGTACAGTTTTATATCATGATTTTATAGATTCATGTAGAATTGTTGAATTTGGTGATGTAGGCTTGTGAATGGGACATTGCACTTTCTTACTGTTAACCATAAGGAGAGTCTCAATAAGATCCAAGAGAGATCACTAGATTACTCAAACATGCATGGAAGACTCTAAAACCTCTTCAGGTGTGTTTTGGATGAGGGGACATTAGTTTATAATGTGACTTCCTGGTTGGACGTGGGGAGCGTGTGACTTATGCTGGAAACACTGTAAATCAATTTTGGCCACATTTACAGAAAAAAAAAAAAAAAACTTCATTGAAAATAAAAATATACCAGCTTTATCTTCTTAGCATAGCAATCTCAAACATGTGATAACATAGATAAAGGGATTCCTTTTTAGAACGCAGCACTACTTCCTTTTATTTTTCACTTTCCTCTGCATTATTCCGCTGAGCAAAGTCACAATTACAAAACATGAAAACTTGCCGTTTGCACCGTAACCTGCCAAACTGCAGAGGCTGTGATCTGGTTTAGACTTTTTATCTCTGTCATTACACTACACAAAAACACCACATCTTCTCTGGCTGCAAAAATGCTTCAATACAAAAAAAACCAAAACAAACTAAACCAAAAAAAATAAACAAACGCCACAAGGCGCCGTATTGTCTATTGCTGCTTGAGGTGACATATTGATACTTTGCAGTGACATCACAGAGGGGGGATCTACATGTATGTCTGTGCAGGAATGTTCAGCAGTTTCCATGCACACATTAGCAGACACAGCCAAATACATTTTTAAATGGCCTGAAAACTGTTCTGAAAACAGAAAGTACAAAATGAATTTAAACAGCGCAGGAGCCTGTGATAAATACAACTAATGGAAAAAAAACCTGTTGGCTAAAGCTTGTTAATTGAGAGGGACTTGACCAACACAAAGCTCATTGTAGTTTCATCTAAGTCAGTTCTTTAATAGCTAAAAGCTAAAGTAAAGCTCAGATTGTGTAACTTGAGTCACAGAGCTTCAGACAGAGCAGTGCCTCTAATTAGCATCACACCCCAGAGAATGCAAAGCGGCAAAGTATCAGTTCAAAGTTGTGTTACGATTGCCGCTGAGCGCTGCTGTGCTGCCATAACACGTGTGCTGCTGTCTCCTCAGAGCAGCGCTGAAAAAGGGAGTGATGGATTTTATGTGGTCGCTGTTTGCAGAGCGGAGCCTGGCTCTGCAACACTGTTATGGCGGTTTCCATGGCGACGCACAACAACACTGAGACCGCCAGACTGGGGGAACAGAGGAGAAGAGAGAGGGAGAGGAAAGAAAAGGAGGAGAGGAGAGAGAGAGGGAGAAAGGAAACTTGGGAAGAAAAGGTAGAAGATGGGGAGAGGAGGGGCAGGAGGAAAGAAGGGGAGGGGGGGAAGAGCAGAGGGAAGAGAAAGGAAGGACGAGTGGGGAGGCCAACGGAGAGGAGGGAAAATAGCGAGGGAGGAGAAGGGAGAAAAGATGAAAGTGGAACAAAGGAGAGGAGGGGGAGAGAGTGGTAAGGAAAGAGGTGAGAGCAGGAAGAGAATGAGGGAAAGGGAAAGAGTGGAGGATGGAGGAAAGGGAAGGGAGAGGGGAAGAAGAAGGGTGAGAGACGGGGGAGAAAGAGGAAGGGGAGATTAGGGTCAAAAAGAGTGGGGAGGGGAGGGCAAGGAAGAGAAGGGGAGAGAGCAGAAGAGAATAAGGGGGGAACGGAAAGAGAGAGGAGAGAGAGGGAGCAGAGGGAGTAAGAGGAGAGGAATTGGAGGGAGGGGCAAATGAGAGGAGAGAGGAAGAAAGGAAAGGAGGAGAGGAGAGAAAGGGAGGTCTTTGACTATTGTGAATTGGACTGCGCTGTCTTTGATATTCGATTCACGACATCTCCATCCTGATTTTTCATGTATTTTGAT
The DNA here is from genome assembly GCF_026225935.1 of Boleophthalmus pectinirostris. Lineage (NCBI taxonomy): Eukaryota > Metazoa > Chordata > Actinopteri > Gobiiformes > Gobiidae > Boleophthalmus > Boleophthalmus pectinirostris. The sequence goes on along the minus strand of NW_026571515.1, from coordinate 41,594,937 downwards.
AGATCGGTTTAAACTGGACCAGACCAGTTCTGGCTTTTCCTGGTGTGCGTGTAAAAGCAGTAAGTGCTTTGAACAGTTCCCACAGACACACTCCTCACGGGGCATGTCTGGACCGGCCTCACCGCCGCCACTACTGGAATGTGGCTGCAGATGTGCCCTACCACACCAGGCCCTGTGGAATCACACTCCCCACTCCACATTGCACACTCCAAACTCCACACACCGGAGTGAGAGAAGGGACTGGACCTTCTGATCCATGTGTCAGAGGGGGTGACTCTAGGGCCGCCTGTGTCATGTGCACTCTTCAACAGCTTTTCCAAAGGTTACTCCAGTACAAACCACACCTCACACTGCAGTCACAGTATATCTGGGAGCTAAGAGAAAGGACATTTGGCTTATTGTGCGTTGGATTATCTATCCGTCTCCCACTCGGATCTCAGATATGACGTCACTTCCACACTTCAAGTGTTTTGTTATTTGTTCAATATTGGCCTCACTAGAACACTGACCATCACAACACCGACTACCACAAGCCTGACCCTACCTACAAGCCCTACCATACCTGATGATACCGCACAGTAAGGTACTGCAATGATACAGATGCAGTAAAGTACTGCAGTAATATGGACATAGTAAAGTACTGCACTAATATGTGTGACTGAAATTGTCATTTAAATACCAGAGTTGTTCTGAGTTCTGAGTTGCGGCGTCCAAGGAAAAGGGGCGAGTCAGTGTGTGTCACTAGGCAATGTCCTTGGACGTCCGAGACAGATGGTTAATCGAATGTACCATTAAACTGCTGCTCACTTCACAAAAAACATAGTTAACTAGTCATGTCTTGTCTAGTTTTTCAGCTTTATTATTATTATTATTATTATTATTATTATTTTATTATTGTTGTTGTTGTTATTATTATTATTATTATTATTATTATATTAGTAGTAGTAGTAGTAGTAGTAGTTAGTAGTAGTAGTAGTAGTAGTAGTAGTAGTAATAGTAGTAGTAGTAGTAGTAGTAGTAGTAGTAGTAGTAGTAGTAGTAGTAGTAGTAGTAGTAGTAGTAGTAGTAGTAGTAATAGTAGTAGTAGTAGTAGTAGTAGTAGTAGTAGTAGTAGTAGTAGTAGTATGGTGAAGTTTATGATTTCAGTAGTTTAACCAAAAGTGGACGGAAAATAGTATTTGGTCTGTAGTACATTTATTAAATAATAATAATGATGTATTCATGTCCCACAGTGAATTTACAACTAAATACAAAGTTAATACCTCACCTAATGAATATAAAAAAGATAATTAATGCTATACCTAATGTCCAACATTTACACCCAGTAGTGTCCCACCAAATAAATGAATACTTTACTTTTTACTTTTACTAGTTTTCAGATATGAGTAACATTTTACAATGCTGGTTCCTCTTTCTTCTTCTTCCCACTATGAGTGTATCTGAACATGTGCGTTTCTTGCCGCTCCTTCAGATATGATTTAGTTTGTCTCATTTTTGTGTCCGTCCTTTGAAAAGATCAGATTTGTTTTGTCCTGCCGTGTCCATTGGTGGATATTCCTTCTGGATTTGTCAGACTTGCTTTCCTTGGTGTTGTTGGACCATTTTAGTCCTGCACCTCCCCACAAAAGCCACAGCTTCAGTGGTTGCCACGGCGACAGCCTGAGTGCTCTGTGATTGGCTGGAGTAATCAGTCAGTGACACAGCAGCCTCTGGTAAACATGTTCAGATGTTTGTTAGCTGAAGTGGCTCTGCAGAAAGACACATCACTCAGGAATACTATGTTGTAGTGGCACGTTTTTAATACATCACCTCTAGAAAGTTACATGATGTTGCTTTAACTGTAAGTAATGAAAAACTAAAATAAAAACATAAAAAAATATTAAAATGTGACAGCTTTGTGTAGAGACTCGATATTCTTGCTTGAGAATCATTTGTTTTTGATAATTTCTTTGTTCAAATGAGTATCTGCTTTTGATTGAAGTTTCAGTATTCATTAATATCTGGTATAAATCTGCTTTTATACTTTGTCCCTGTCACACTGTAGAACAGGGGTGTCAAACATACGGCCCGGGGGCCAGATCCGGCCCTCCAAGACCTTTAATCTGGCTCTTGGCAGATTTTCTACTAAAATATTTTTATTATATTTTAAAACCTGAAGACATAATTAGCATTTTTTCGCACACCATTCACAGTCAAAACCTCTGATGTGCACACAGACATGCAACTAGAAATAATAGATGTACAGTTACTACTTACATTTGTGAGCAGGATTTCTCAGTAATGAACATTATTAAAATAAAGCTGCGCTCAAAGCTGAACACAACACACAAACATTTGAATGACGTTCTGAAGATAGCAGCTACTCAGGACCTGGTGCCTGATATTGATGCACTTGTGCAGGCTAAAAGATGCCAAGTTTCAAGAGCAAAAAGAAAGCATGACTAAATTCTATGAAATGCATAGAGGTTAACATTAAAACATTGTGTTGAAATTGCATTTTTCTTAAAGTTTCAGGTTGTTCATAATATTATAATATTTTCAGAGTTCACCAATTAAAAAAGATTTCTGTAATAGATTTGTGTTTCTCTGCACAAATATTTGAACTTATTTTTATTTTTGGGGTTTATATATCATGAGTTGTCTGATCTCGCCTGGTTGGATACGACCCCCAGACCAAAATGAGTTTGACACCCCTGCTGTAGAGGGAGGGGTCAGACTGAATGACAGCTCATGATCACTCCATCACTAACTCCGCCAGGGGTCCCCTGTCTGAGCCAAATGTGCGTTTAACAGCCCCCTCCCCCCTCCCCCCACACTCACCCGGTCATCCTCCCCGGTCACCCCCCCCCGTCAGGGCCAGCTCAGTAACAAACAACAACAAACCCAAATAGAGGCTATAAACTTCAGACGCGTTTACAGCTGCTGACCGCTGAGTGACCGGTCCAGATCTCCACTGACCCCTGCTTCACCTTTAACACACTGGTCTGTATTTGGAGCTTATAGGGGGAGAGTGGTGTTACTTCTCTCTCCTCTTTCTTGTCATTCTATCTCTCTCTACACAGTGAGGATTATATTGATATTACAGACTGAAAAAATGTGTGCCACTTTGGGAAGATCGGTAAAACGACATGAACAAGGCCCCACATTTGGTCTGATACATTTACATTTCATTTTATTATGATACAGAATGCTATTTCTCTAACTCAGTACGTCACAGTGCGAGACGCAGCCGACTAAAGGCCGGTCAAGAATGTTCCCCCTCTCCCAGGCACAGCAGGTCCCCATGTGCTGCCGAAGAGAAGTGGGCGCCTGGAGGGAGGAGGGGGACACTCCCACTGAAACACTCTGGGACTTTCAGGCCAGGGGGACGCTCGAGTCACTATTCTCTTTTTCTGTCTCCCTCTCTGGCACCCTCTCTTTATCTATACCTCTCCCTCTCTTCCCCCTGTCTCTCACTCTTCTCTCCCTTCCTCCCCTCTCCCTTTCTCCCTCTCTTGAGTCTGTTTGGGTGTGCACGTTTAAGCCTGTGATCCTGTAATCTGCTCATGAGCCATCTGCCACCATCACTGTCGGCCATGTTGGGTTGCCCCAGACCTGCTCCCCGCGCTCCCTCCTGCCCTGTTTTCATTTCATACATGTACCTTTTCTTGACACTTTGGAAATGTTACTTAAAAAGCCCTTATTTGGCTATTTTCCGATCTATACGATAATGTAGTTCCCTCATTACAAACAGACCTGGACTTGTGTTTGGTTTCATTCACGTTTAACACACAAACGCTGCAGATTTAATTCTTCTCTCAAGCAGAAAACACTATTTCACTAAATAAAGGTGAAAAAGTTGATACAAATACATGACATCACAAGGTGGAACAGATCATTTTGGACATGTAGACAGACTAATGATAAAGAATGTGTAGATGAAACAAAGCACAACTCCAGGTCTGTTTTTGAGGAAGTGAAAACATTATAACATTGCTTAAAGCTCTCAAGAATCCAATATAGGAGCTTTGGTTTTATGAACTATTTGTCCTGCGTGAACATTTGAGTTGGTCGATGGGCCAATAATGAAAACACATAATACACATTATAAGTAAGTTTTTATTTATATAGCACTTTTCACAGGCATATCACAGACACAAAGCTGCTTTACAGACCATTATTCATTCACTTTATACCCAGGGGTGGTAAGCTACTATTGTAGCCACAGCTGCCCTGGGACAGACTGACAGAAGCGCAGCTGCTAATCTGCGCCATCCTTCCAACCACCATCACTCATACGCCACTTTAATTCTAGACCATGGGGGAGAAGTGTCTTGCCTGAGGACACAACAACAGTTTTTGTGACTGGCGCCCCCTTGTGGCACCTGATTTTCCCAGTGTTCCCAGTGGTGAAGGAAGTCTGGGAGTCCCTGCTTAAACTGCTGCTCCCGCAACCGGAAGATGTAAACAAAGAAGATGGATGGATATATCGCACTTCAAAATTTCTTAATGTTACAGTCTGAACAGTGAGGCAGCAGGGCCTCGACAGTGAGAACTGTTGTTGTATCTTTGGGCATGACACTTATCTCAGTGTATGCAGAGCAAATAATATATGAAGCTGAAATGTTTTGTCAAAATTACCCACCCGCAGGTGTGCTTTTCTTATACAAGCTGAGAGTACTGGATGTACATGTTCACTCAGAGTCTGAGCTGGTCAGTCCGAGTTTCACTGAGTTCTATTTATTTTTCACACATTCAGATTTCTCAGCTCTGTGTGTGTCTGCTCAGGCCTGACTCCTGTGTCTGTTGATGAGTGCTGGTCTCAGTAAAACAGTAGATGTTCCCACATTTCCTTTTGCATAAATAAGGTGAATATGGTTAGTGCCCACACTGTGACACATTTCTTTTGACAGTGCAGCCCTGTCATGCGGTCCTGTCAGGGGCTTGTCTCCAGGGTGACACCTGCTGCATTAGTCTGTGTAGTCTGTGTACTGTGACTACAGTAGAGGGGATAGGACCCACCCACACATCACCCCCCTCCCCCTGTGACAACCATACGCGGGAACATTCCCCTTGAAATGGTTTTCATTTTGTTGACCAAATAAACAAACCAAAAAATAATAATAAAAATAGAGGAAGATCAGACAGGGCTGTGCAATTCATGCATTTAGAATGGAAACTGGCTTGCCTCATTATCAACAATATACAGTCTGTTTAATCAAAAGCTCTACAGACCACTGCCCACTCATGTCTCCACTCTGAGAGACATGGACGAAGTGTGTGTCAAATGATGTGATGAGGTCTAAGACAGGTGTGTCAGAGACAGGTGTGATAGAGACAGGTGTGACAGAGACAGGTGTGACAGAGACATGTGTGACAGAGACAGGTGTGACAGAGACAGGTGTGACAGAGACAGGTGTGACAGAGACAGTGTGATAGAGACAGGTGTGACAGAGACAGGTGTGACAGAGACAGGTGTGATAGAGACAGGTGTGACAGAGACATGTGTGACAGAGACAGGTGTGACAGAGACAGGTGTGATAGAGACAGGTGTGACAGAGACAGGTGTGATAGAGACAGGTGTGACAGAGACAGAGACAGGTGTGACAGAGACAGGTGTGTAGAGACAGGTGTTAGAGACAGGTGTGATAGAGACAGGTGTGACAGGTGTAGAGACAGGTGTGAGAGACAGGTGTGATAGAGACAGGTGTGACAGAGACAGGTGTGATAGAGACAGGTGTGATAGAGACAGGTGTGACAGAGACAGGTGTGACAGAGACAGGTGTGATAGAGACAGGTGTGATAGAGACAGGTGTGATAGAGACAGGTGTGATAGAGACAGTGTGATAGAGACAGGTGTGACAGAGACAGGTGTGACAGAGACAGGTGTGATAGAGACAGGTGTGATAGAGACAGGTGTGATAGAGACAGGTGTGATAGAGACAGGTGTGATAGAGACAGGTGTTAGAGAGACAGGTGTGACAGAGACAGGTGTGATAGAGACAGGTGTGTAGAGACAGGTGTGATAGAGACAGGTGTGTAGAGACAGGTTAGAGAGACAGGTGTGACAGACAGAGACAGGTGTGATAGAGACAGGTGTGAAGAGACAGGTGTATAGAGACAGGTGTGATAGAGACAGGTGTGACAGAGACAGGTGTGTAGAGACAGGTGATAGAGACAGGTGTGAGAGACAGTGTAGAGACAGGTGTGATAGAGACAGGTGTGATAGAGACAGGTGTAGAGACAGGTGTGAAGAGACAGGTGTGATAGAGACAGGTGTGATAGAGACAGACAGGTGTAGAGACAGGTGTAGAGAGGTGTGACAGAGACAGGTGTGATAGAGACAGGTGTGATAGAGACAGTGTGACAGAGACACAGTGACAGAGACAGGTAGAGAGACAGGTGTGATAGAGACAGGTGTGATAGAGACAGTGACAGAGAGTGACATAGAGACAGGTGTGAGAGACAGGTGTGATAGAGACAGGTGTGATAGAGACAGAGACAGGTGTTAGAGAGACAGGTGTGACAGAGACAGGTGTGACATAGAGACAGGTGTGATAGAGACAGGTGTTAGAGAGAGACAGGTGTGACAGAGACAGGTGTGATAGAGACAGGTGTGAGAGAGACAGGTGTGACAGAGACAGGTGTGACAGAGACAGACAGGTGTGATAGAGACAGGTGTGACAGAGACAGGTGTGATAGAGACAGGTGTGATAGAGACAGGTGTGATAGAGACATGTGTGATAGAGACAGGTGTGACAGAGACAGGTGTGATAGAGACAGTGTGATAGAGACAGTGTGATAGAGACAGTGTAGAGACAGTGTAGAGACAGACAGGTGTGACAGAGACAGGTGTAGAGACAGTGTGACAGAGACAGGTGTGATAGAGACAGGTGTGATAGAGACAGGTGTGATAGAGACATGAGAGACAGGTGTGATAGAGACATGTGTGAGAGAGACAGGTGTGATAGAGACAGGTGTGATAGAGACAGGTGTGATAGAGACAGACAGGTGTGACAGAGACAGGTGTGATAGAGAGACAGGTGTGATAGAGACAGTGTGTTAGAGAGACAGGTGTGATAGAGACAGGTGTGATAGAGACATGTGTTAGAGACAGTGTGTGATAGAGACAGGTGTGATAGAGACAGTGTGAGACAGAGACAGGTGTGATAGAGACAGGTGTGATAGAGACAGGTGTGATAGAGACAGTGTTAGAGAGACAGGTGTGACAGAGACAGGTGTGATAGAGACAGGTGTGATAGAGACAGACAGACAGGTGTGATAGAGACAGACAGGTGTGATAGAGACAGGTGTGATAGAGACAGGTGTGACAGAGACAGGTGTGATAGAGACAGGTGTGATAGAGACAGACAGTTCTGAGGACTTGATGTTGTGTCTTGTCTCAGTCCTCAGGGTGACTTCCTGTGTCAGTCTCATACTCAGACACGTGCACACGCACACACACACACTCTGCTTTACACACAAGTCAGCACGTTGACTTCCACTCATGCCCTGGACATTGGCCCTAACATGAGCCACAGGCACGACTCCACCCGACCTTAACCCAAACCCCAAACCCTAACCTACTGAGCTCAACAAAGCAACTTTCTAGTGACTTTGCCAGTTGCTTATTTCTATAGCAGTGGTATTGCTTTGCCTGGGATGTTCCTAAGTATGACAATAATCCTATATCTTGCATTTTTTCAAATACCAATATTTTATTGTAGCAAAATAACATGAATCATGCATAAGTTGGCCTGGCTTGTTCTAGCAATTACACCTGTAACTGAATACAAGCAAGATGGATTTAAGTTCTCTGTACTGTGGAGCACTGTGTTTTGTCATGGCTCTGGGGCCCTGCTGAGAAGTGTTTTTCTAATGTATCCGATGGTAGTGAGTGGTGAGCGCCTCCTCCTGGTTGTGTTTCATGCTCCTCCGTAAGGAGCTGTTTGTCAGGAGCAGAGTGTGAGGAGTTGTGTGTGTGTGTGTCTGTGACTAGCTGTGTGTGAGTTGGTGTGTGTGAGGAGTTTTGTGTGTGTGTATGTGTGTGTGAGGACGTGTAGGTGTGTGTATGTGGAGCTGCGTGTGTAGGTGTGTGTAGGTGTGTGTGTGTGAGGAGCTCACAGAATCAATGAGTGTCCAATTACAGCAGCTCGCAGCATCAGAAGTGCTCTAACCCAGCTCCATTCACTTACACTGCCCCCACTGAACTCTGCACGAGCAGCCTCATGGAGCCAAAACCACTATTTGAATGCTCCCAGTTATTACATACACTGTCCTCTGACCAGTAAAGAGTCAGAACAATTAGAGCATCTTTAATTTATTTTAGAAACCAACCAAATTCTGTTGTTGTAATCCTTAAAGAGAGAGTATTATACAAAATACCTGAAAAATATGCCATTCATCCATGTTTGAGTAATCTAGCAATCTCTTCTGGGCCCTATTCAAACCCTTCTTACAATTAGCTGTAAGATTCTGTCCAGTGCTCCACCCACACACCAACGTCGCCCTGCTCCTGCACGCCACTTTTCCATAAATATACAAAAAATATACAATACGACTTAACCCTTGTAAGGTCTTGGTTTTTTTGTTACACAGGGAGTCCTGCTGGGTCTGGTGGACCCATTGCACTTTGGGGCTTTTACATCATCATATTTAAAACTTTTTTTCTAAAAATTCTCAGCAGATGCTTTATTCATCTCATTTGGAAGTAGTATTAACAACTTATTGTTAAATTTGCTCCCTTTACCTTTGTTAAATTACATTTATGAATAAAAAGGTCACTCATTTTTGTAAAGGTTAGGGTTATTAAAATAGAACAAAATAAAGAAATGCACCATATAACAGTCATGACTGGATAATAATCAAACAATTTACAAATGAAAAAAGGTCTCACAATATTATAGTGAACTATTCATTTGAGTTTCAGCAGAAAAACTTACAGAGGTGGGTTTACACAACATCTCTGAACAACACATTAGTTCCACTGAACACAGACATTTTCATGACAGACTATATCACACGAGGGGCAGAGTTTCACTGTGTCTATTGCAGATGTATGTTTACACTTGGTGAAACACCAAGTGTAAAAAGTACACGAAAACACAGAAAAACATGGAAAACACTGGCAAGGATAAAAATCTCAAAGTAGGCATCTAAATTAGTTTCATCAAAAACCTTCCTCCCTTCCTCACTCCTTCCTTCTATATTGGTGCAGTCCAGGATCATGTTCTTGATCTGGGGTGGCATGAAAATGTCAAAAGAAGACCTGATGTCATCTACATGTGTGACTGTCGATCGTGTCGGCCCTGGCGCCTTCAGTATCATGTTGGCAGCCATGTGAAGCCGGGTGTCTTGAAGTGAAACACCATTGAATTTTTCCATCTTTTCTCAATCATACATTGTCCCCTCCTATGTCTGGCTGTTCACCAGCTCACCTCTCATAAGTTGGTCCTTGGACCAGCTGCTGGCAGACTGGTCCTACGGCTGAGGTCTGCTTGTGTTTTGCTGGCTGCTCATGGTTGCTCCTGCTCCTGGCTCTGTTGTCTGATCTTCACCCTCCTGTCCCCGTCCTCTTCAAGGTTGTATAGAGGGTTTTTAAGGGAAAAGAAATACACCGACAGTCCTTTAGAAACACCTAGAAACACCTCCTCCCACCTCCTTACTCTAGAAATCACGTTTGTTTACAGCCCGTGACTGTTAAGAATTACTGTTGAAGTGACCTGTCTAGAAGTAATTTAGCGACCGACGTGTTTTTAGACCCTTCGTCTGCTTCATTCGTGCCATCGCTGGAAGGAATCTCCAAGAATCACCTCAGTTTGGCTTTGCTCCTTCTCCCCTTCTCTTCTTCTTTCAGCGACCTCAAAAACGGACTTTCTTTTGTGATGAACTGGTCGTGGATTTGCGTCCGCCATCGCAACAAACTTTGTGTGAACTGCGAGGAAGCGACAGTTTAAAAAAGCCTCTAAGAACCGCTGCATAAACCATGTAATCCCCGCGCGCCAGCAAGTCAGTTACACTAGAAACATAGAGAGTTTGATTGACAACCTAACAGCCAATAGAAAATGAGAGAGCCTCGTTATCTATTGGCTGATGTTTATCTGGCCTCACTATGTCCACAGTTGATAGATTTTCATTCTTTTTTTTTTTGGCCATCATAATTACAAGGCTGCAACGTCTCTGTAACGGTATATTAAACTTTCATTGACAATTTGAAATGAAAAAAAAAAAAAAATCCTCCATACAACCTTTCAAACTCACTCTGTGACCCTGAATTTTCACAAATTTGATCTTCATTCTCAGAGGCATCTTCCTCAGCTGCACCATCAAACCCCTCTGCCTCTTCTAGACTCAGTCCCATCGCAGTCTGACATCATCATCATGGTGTTCATCACCATCATGATCAGTTGTGATTGAGATTCTCACTGACAGAGATGTTTATGGGGAACCCTAGATTCATTCATTTATTCATTCAGACAGAGGGTGAGATGTGGGTGCAGATAGTGTTGGGTGCACACACAACACACACACACACACACACACACACACACACACACACACACACACACAACACAAACACACACACACACACACCACATACAAAACACACACAACAAACACACACACACACACCACATACAAAACACACACAAAACACACACACACACCACATACACACACACACACACACACACAACACACACACAACACACACCACATACAAAACACACACAACACACATACAACACACATACACAACACACACACACACACACACAGGCCCAAAGAGGAGAAAGGGGAAATGAGGAGCTATGATTTTCATACTTTCAGTAGCTCCGGGTCCAGTGGACCAGAAGACCCTGTATGTAATATAAGTGTGAAGGGGGTGGAAGCAAGGGGGGGGGTCAATTGATTTTTTTTTCTGATTCATGTTCCTCACTCAAAATGAGCCAAGGCCAAATAATCTCAGGCTGAAAAAATTATTCTTTGTATAATTCTTCTGAAGTTAAAAACTGAAAATGGGTTCCGCAGACCCGGAGACCTTACAAGGGTTAAAAAGCTGGTATGAGGTGCAGGAGTTTCATTAGCAGGATGCATGCTGATTGTGTTGATAGTGCTCTGAAGGGGGAGTGAGTTAGCACAGGCAGGAGGCCTGCAGAGACTATAGCCTCACTTTGCCCTGGTCTGTGCAGCTGTATTTACTTATTCCTCCTCCATCTTGTTTTGGATCCCTCTCCCTGCTCTGGGCTGGTCCTGGCTCTGGTTTGGGGGGTGGAGGTGTGGGCAGTGGGGGTGCGGTCGGCTCTCTCCCTGCCCCCTCTCCCTGGTTCTAGCTCTGGGATGGGGGGTGTTTGGCTCACCCTGCTCTGCAGTGGGTTGTCCTGGCTTTGGGAGAAGGGGTGGAGGTGTGATGGGCTGGCTCTGGACTCTGTGATGGGGGTGGAGATGCAGGTAGAGGGATGTTTGGATGGCTCCCTACCTCCCCCCCTCCCCCGTGGTGGGCTCTGTGACGGGGTGGAGTTTGAGGGGGCTGGTTCTGGCTCCAGCTCTGGTTTGGGTGCTCAGTTCATTCGATTCCCATGCAGAGACATGCCAAAGTAAATGTGCAGAGAGGAAGCACAGCTGAGTGCATGTGTGTGTACTTCAGTCCTTGTAGTACAAAAGTACACATTGCATACTACATATCTCTGATGCAGTACATGCAGTTCAAGTACACACTGCACAGCTCTGACGCATGCAGTACTCGTACCACCTACTGCTTTCACAACGTGTAACTTTTCCAAGTTTGTTGTTGTTATTACCTGGAGGTAAAATGTTGGGACTGACCCACTCTACATGATCCTGGGGTTTTTATTTCACTATTTTGTCTAAATTAAGATATGAACGCCTTGCCTCACTCACACTGCCCCTGGTGCAACTGCAGCTGAGTGTGGGGGCAGTCTTATTGTGACAGTCACACGAGGAGCGGCGCTCTGCTGTGCAGTTTAAGGGTGCACACACACCGCATGTTCTGATATTAGATAATATGAATAACTATTCATTTATGAAGGGAAAAGGCTGCAGTGATGTCACGCTCCCTTACTCCACTTCAGATATGCTGTCTAGTGGCACTTTAAACAGAAGCCCACCTTCGCTCCTCTTCACTCCTCTTTGCTCCTTTTCGCTCCTTTTCGCTCCTCTTTGCTCCTCTTCACTCCTCTTCGCTCCTCTTCACTCCTCTTCGCTCCTTTTCGCTCTTCTTCGCTCATCTTTGCTCTTCTTCACTCCTCTTCGCTCCTCTTCGCTCCTTTTCGCTCTTCTTTGCTCTTCTTTGCTCTTCTTCACTCCTCTTCGCTCCTCTTTGCTCCGCTTCGCTCTTTGCTCCTCTTCACTCCTCTTCGCTCCTTTCGCTCTTCTTCGCTCTTCTTCGCTTCTTCGCTTCACTTCGCTCCTCTTCGTTTCTCTAGTTAGGTTCAGTGAACACAGAAAAGTGCTGATCCAGGTCATATCAAAGAGAATGTGAGAGGAGACCAGAGGAGTGGAGTCAGCACAGGCTCATCCTCCAGTCGGTGCAGAACATCCACCACATCCACCACTGCAGCAGCTGCTCACACATGCTACCATCTCCTGGTTTAAAGCAAGACTGTGTCATTTTTCTGCTAGAGATATGATACAAAATGGACTCTTGTGAGCTTTAAGCCATGTCATAATGTTGTTACCTCCTCCAAACATACCCAGAGTTGTGTCTGGTTTCATTCACATATGTTTTAGTAACCATTTATTTATTTATTTATTTAAACAAAGTGTTTTCTGTTTTCTGAACTCAGCCTAAAACCCAGACACAAACCCAGGTTTGTGTGTTTAACATGAGTGAATGACATAAAACTCCAGGTTTGGGATGAGGAAACCATTTTATAACAGATTGGAAAAGACAACAATATGGACTCTTTAAAGTTTAAAGACATTAATAGTATTTTTGTGATCTATTAAATACAGTTAACTAATAACTTTATTTCTAATTGCCCTGTCCCTATCCTTAAACAATACATGGACAAAAATCTGCACTTGCAGCTAAACCACTCACACAAAGTGGGGGCTGTTTGGCGTAACTGTCTTTGGGGGAAATGTGCCTTTGATGCATCAGCAGAAAGTCAAAGAAAAGCTGGATGTGGTTTTGTTATCATTTTAAGTCTACATTGGCTTTGCTTTGTCTAAAACTCTGTTAGGGTTAGTAGCTCATGTGAATAAAAACACTGTTTACAAGTGGGTTGCAACAGAACGTTAAGTCCCACGCAACTTAGGGAGTCCCTTTTATTGAGAGAGTCGTGTGTTTAAGTAATCCTGTTGTGTTTTGTTCAAGGTTTTAGTGTTGATAAAAAAGACTGTTTTCACCTACCCCCTATCTCAGCCCACTAGTTTTGCAAAATCTGAGTAAAAATGATATATGTAGGGTTAATAATGCTGCTTTCCACTAAAGGTTCTGTATATTTAATTCACCATTACTGTTTTCATTGTATTACTGTACAATGAACATTTTAATGAAATGATCTATCTTTCTTTCTATTTCTGATCTATTTTCACAATTGCAGAGGTGTCACAATAATGCTAACCACAGCTGGCATGTTAACAGCACATTTCCTGATTCTCATAAAATAAAAGAGTTTATAATCAGATACAGCAGCAGTCTCATTTTGACCTCAGTGGCTGTTTCCATAATATATCTGTTCTGGGGCAGGACACATTTTGCTCAAATACATGCTGAAAAAAAGTCAAACAGCAACTGATCAGAATTGTATGTTGTTTTTGGTCTTGTCTCGAGACAGGAAATGGAGAAGGAAGCAGGGACAGGAAATGGGGACAGGGTGAGACAGGGTGAGGCCGTCTGTCACCAAGAGACACAAGAACAGAGAGAGACATGCACACGCCCTTTATGTAGTTACTCACTACTATCTCTGCCCCTCTTTATATCCCCTCCTCTCCTCCTCCTTTCTCTCCTCCTCCTCTCTCCCCCTGCTCTGCTGTGGTTATTAGCACAGACCTTGACCTGTATTTCACTCTAAGATGAAGCTACACAAAATCTAAATTGTTACTGAAACAGTCAAAACATATATTCAGATGTTTACTTTTAGATATCTAGACCCCCTCCCTGTGTGTCAGATGCCCTCCCTGTGTCTCCGCTGGATGCTTGTGTTACTTTGACAGTATGGATTTCATGTTTAAGTTGTGTGTGTTTGTGAGCGTGGTGTGCGACAGACAGTCCCTTGCAGACGAGGAAGTGCAAAGCGTTAAAACCACAGGAACTGTTAGCACCCCGCCCAGAGTCTGCTACCCACACCCAACATCCTAGCACCCAACACCCAGCACCCACTGCAGTCAGTCTCCTATAGAGCACCCAGTGACTTTTACCCACACCCATCATCCAACACCCAGCTGCACCCACTGCAACCAGAGTCTCTTACAGAGCACCCAGTGACGTCTCGCCGTACCTCAGTAACCACAGCACCCATCATTTCCTACCCACACCCACTGCACCTCAAGCAACCAGTGTTCTACCCACACCTCTGCACCCATAATACCTATAGTCTGCTCCCTCCTCTGCTCCCTGCTCTGCTCCTCTGGCTCTGCTCCTCTGGCTCTGCTCCTCTGGCTCTGCTCCTCTGGCTCTACTCCTCTGGCTCTACTCCTCTGGCTCTACTCCTCTGACTTTACTCCTGTCTGCTAGAGACAGAACTCTGTAGACATCGTGACAGTGTTGTCCATTCCTGTCTGTATTATACCTTTGTTGATGAAGACCAAGATAACAAAGACTGAGTGGGTAACAGACATTTAATTTCTCCATTATATCATGCTTAAATGAACAGTTAAAGTGGTTTTATGGGTTGCTTGTGTCTTGATTCAGTTGGTATCACACATACTTCAAAGTATCAAATCAGATACTAAAACTAGTATCAAAATTAGATACTCATTTGAGAAGTTATCAGTACTAAAAATTCACATTTACAGGACAGAAATGAACTTCCCTGAATAGCTTCAGAATGATCTTGATAAATGATCAGTATAAATATATAAGTATAAGAGCACATAGATGAGTATACACCCATGAACCATTATAGAACCTACTGGAGCTCTGAGGATTATACACATGTAAGACACATGAGAATGGAAAAGACAGTACTGTCATTTAATGTTGGAAATCTCATTCTGTTGTCTTTTTATCATCATGGTATTGGAACTGATATTGAGTATCAAGTCTGTTCCTTAGTATCAAAACTGATTTTAAAGTTTTAATATCGTACATAGTATTGTGACAACCTTCCTTCAGACGCTTTACTAAGTATGTTTACAACTATGACTATAAATCCTAATCTGTTGTCGTCCCTGTGTTGCAGATGCCAGATGCCATCCCTCTGAAGAAGCCCAAACATGAAGACGCATGCCCCCCCTCCCCTGTGCCGGAGAAGCCCAAGCCCCAGGCCGTTCTGCAGGCCCTGTCCCAGAAGGTGAGAGGCTGGTCAGATGACATGTCCTGTAATGCTAGCCTGTGTTTGGGAGCGCGCCGGAGCTTAAATTTAGATTTGGCAGGGCATCCGAGCGCGGAAACCAGAGCCGCTGTGGGCCGGGGGATCACTTACCCCGAGTGCGGTAACTCCATCGGCCCGTGGAGGCCAGCACGTCGATCTGTCCAACCCTCAGGAGGAGACTGGAGCTGGAGCTGTTCATCACAGTTGAGATTTAGGCCTGGGAATGCTGCAAATATTTGGTTTTGTTCCATCTTTTTATTACGCACAGATCAAGAGTATAAATAAAGTTGTGAAAATAATTGCACTATGTTACTTTCCTGGTGAAGGGCCCAACACCTGCTTGTTTCCTTGGAGATGTTATTGCTTTGCCTGTAATGTTCCCCACAATATTAAACTTGTTTGCCTTGATTGTAATAAATTACCAATGTATTTATTGCCAAGTAACAAAAATCCAAACCCTCTAAATTCATGCATTCTTTCTGTGGACGGGGTCACCTCTCCAGAGATCTGACCTGTAAGAAGGTCCTGGTTGATTCTGGCGGTGCAGGGCCTTTCTGTGGGGAGTTTGCATGTTCTTCCTGTGCCCGCATAGGTTTCCTCCGGAAGCTCTGGTTTCTCCTACCACTAAAAACATGTACGATCCCTGTGGGGCCTGGACTCCCCTTAAAAGAGATTCTTAAACTCAGTGGGACAGTCTGGTTAAATAAAGATCAATAAAACAAAGTACAATATTTGTTTAATGCCATAGTGTGGAACATTTCAGGTAAAGAAATGTTGAGATTTTATTGATTTGTTTGGATATTAGACAGTATGAAACTACACTTATTTATGTCTAGATCTGAAACATGTTTAAGGTTGGGGTTTGCTTAGTTTTGGTTGGTCATATTTTCTGATAATAATACTGTAAAACTTAGACAAGACAATACTTGAAGAAGACAATGAAGAAGGCCAGTACTTTCCTGAACTATAAAACTGAACTGTAAAACCAAACATGAGTAAGAATTATTTTTATACCTGAAAATGACCCAGGCCGTATCTCGCCCTCCACATCCTGCCCTGCCTGACCTGCTCTGTGGAAGCATAAAAGGCCTGTGGGAACACGCCTCCCTCCTCCTGCTCCACTCCATCCTCCGGGCCTACCAGGCCGCCAAACCACAGCCACCACATTTTCTTTTTGTTTTTCGCACTTTTGTATCATTTTAAATAAATGCCCACACAAGGGTTAAAGCTGCCAGTGTTGTCGTCTCCCCCTTTCTTTGTTGTGGTCCTTCTAACCGGGGCCATAACACATGCAGGATAAAGAAACTTAATACTATAGCGTGGAACATTTCTCCTTTAATGCCATAATGTGGAAGAGTTCTCCTATTTGTCTCCATGGAAACCCAACCTGATCATACAAGTTACCCAGTGCACTTTTAACCTAACCTGACCATTTGTGGTAATAAAGAGCATGTGTAGTTTACCAGTGGTTTTGTCCTTGTGTCTTCTCAGGGAGTGAACTGCCTCCAGCCCCGACAGCGGCCGTCAGCGTTCAGACCCTGGTCTCCTCACGTCTCTGCTGGGGAGAAGGAGCCGGCCAGCCACCCTTTAGCCCTGCTGCGGGACAGGTGTGTATGTTTGGCTGGGACAGAGGGCTAGCCTGGGTGTGTTTTATAACATTTTAATATCTGCTTCCATATTGTCTGGTCGGTTCCCATTAAACAAATATGTAAATTCCTGTATTTACAAGTCAAAGTCTAACCTTGTGCTGTGGCTGGATTGTGGCGACTTTATAAACAAATGAAATCTCTTCACACAAACACAACAACGCAACACAAGGGAAGACCCTGTCCAGCTTTTTCAATTCTGATACAGATTTTTATACTATAGCTTTAAGAATCTGCCAATACCTGTTTTCAGCCACTACCAGTGAAGACACTGAAATGATCATTTTCAGGTCCTATATTACTCAAAATGTACTCTTGTGAGCATTAAACTATGTTAGAACGTTATTACCTCCTCAAAAACAGACGTGGACTTTGTTGTTTTGTTTCGTTCACACATTATTAGTCTGTCTACATCTCCAGAGCTCAAAATGCTCTGGTCCACCTTGTGATGCTATACTGATACTTCTCAAGTGAACAGCTTCCATTTACCTAAAGTATCAAAAATAATTCTAGAGAAGGCGTATAGTACAGTTTAAAAACACAGTGAAGCACTTCCTGTATTAACACATGACATGACACGGCGGAGTGTTTTCCATTTGAGAGAAGAACTCCAAGAACATTTTGATGCAGAAACAACATTATAAGATAGACCAGAAAAGAATGTAATATAGGCCCTTTAATTTCCTTAAAACAAAAGTAAAATAAGACAAGACAAAACTGATCCAACTGTTATGTAGCTGTAATTTATCACATTTAAAATGTGAACTTCCAGAATCCTATTTTTAAAACATAAATCACAAATCACAAATCTAATCACCATTGTAGTGCTTGTCAGAAAATTCACATTTAAAAATGTGTTTAGCTCTAGTTATTGGCTCCATCAGTGTTGGGACCTAATCCTTCACTAATGCCCTCTGTGATAATGGCATCTGTATTATCCATGCTAACACCCCCCTCTCCTCCTCCAGCTTCTACAACTACAAGAGCCTAGAGAGCGCTGTGGCCCCCAATGTGGCCCTCACCCCTCTGCACCTGGGGAAGATGGGTCCCATGTCGCCCTCAGTCCCCAGTACATCCCACCCCAGTGGAGGTGAGGCTCCCGGGGAGAGTGCCAACAGCAGCTGTCGGTCCCGGAAGAGGAGAGCCACGGGAGACAAGGGGCCCCCAGCCAGCGAGGGCCCCACACCCACTGTACCCACTGCACCCACTGCACCCACTGCACCCACTGCCCCCACTGCACTACCTGTCTGTAAAGCCCCTGCACTAGCACCTCCAGACGACAAAGACTCAGAGGTGGAGATTGAAGTTGAAAGTCGTGACGAGTGTAAGTTGTTTTTTTGTCAGACTTTTCATGTATAAACTTTTGAATAGGTTTTGCATGATTACAGAGAACTCAAATGTTTTTGTCTCTGCTGTGTCTCTGCTCTGTCCTGCAGTCACTTCGTCCCTGTCCTCTCTGTCTTCTCCGTCCTTCACCTCATCCAGCAGCTCAGCCAAGGACCTGAGCTCTCCGGGCTCCCAGGGGCCCGTCAGTTCAGCGTTCGCTTCAGAGAGCCAAGCAGCCCCTCCTTCTGCCACCCCAGCCGCACCCACATCCACTCCGGCTCCGGCCCCAGAGTGTGGCCTAGAGTCGGACTTGGAGAGCCTGAGGCAGGCCCTGGACTGTGGGCTGGACTCTAAAGAGGCCAAGGAGAAGTTCCTCCATGAGATTGTCAAGATGAGAGTGAAGCAGGAGGAGAAGCTGGGCTCCGCGCTGCAGGCAAAACGCAGCCTCCAGCAGGTAAACCACTCATATCTCACTTATCACACATCTCACGCATCACTCATATCATATATACCACTCATATCTCACTTATCACACATACAACTCATATCACATACAGTATATCACACGTATCACACATCACACGTATCACACATCACACGTATCACATATATCACACGTATCACACATATCACATGTCACTCATCACATATCACACATGTTACACATATAACTCATATCATATGTATGAGTTTAGTCAGACTGTAACTGTAAGAGTAACGTTACTTCAGAATAATATTACTGAAGCAGAAGTACTGGTAGTGGTATGGTAGAAGTAGAGGTCCAGGAAATTACTCTAGTAAGAATGAAAAAGTATTTGGGAAAGTACTACTGAAAAAACATAAACTTAACTTAAAGAGTAACGTAAAGAGAAACAAAATCAGGTATTTAATAAGGAGAGACACAAACATGAGACAAACTAAATTATATCTGAAGGAATGGTGCAAGAAACACTAAAATCATGTTCAGATCATTTCATATTGTCACCAAAAAGCTTTTGTCGCTTGTAGATTTCCTCACAGTGGGAAGATTAACCAAAAGATTTACACATGTAAGAGTACTGTTACTTCAATAAAAGTATTACTCACCTATAAAAGAATATGCTTTAAAACTACTCTGAAAAGTAACATTTCTTTATGTAAATGTAAGTGAGTAAAAGTAGGTACTACCCATCTCTGGGAGGAAACAGGACTTGCATAAGCCATGGTCACAAACAAGAGCAGAGGAAGGAAGTGTGTGCTTTCCCAGACCTGTCCTTGGCACCAACACATGTGTGCACTTTGACTCACTGTTTTGGTCTAAGACTCTGGCAGCAGGCAGCTTTACCCACACAGGGCAGACACAGCCTCACATCCAGTGTAGGCACTGTACAGGGCAGGGTTAGAGCATAGTTAGAGCAGGTTTAGAGCAGGATTAGAACAGGGTTAGAGCATGAGTAGCATGGTTAGAGCAGGTTTAAAACAGGGTTAGAGCAGAGGTAGAACACAGTTAGAGCAGGTTGAAAGCAGGTTTAGAGCACGGGTAGAGCAGGTTGAAAGCCGGGTTAAAGCATAGTTAGAGCAGGTTTAGAGTAGGTTTAGAGCAGGGTTAGAACATAGTTAGAGCAGGGTTAGAGCAGGGTTAGAACATAGTTAGAGCAGGGTTAGAGCAGGGTTAGAGCATAGTTAGAGCAGGTTGAAAGTGGGATTAGAGAAGGGTGTGAGTGGCTCCAGGCTAATCCAGGCACTAGTCCCATCAACGCTGTCCTTGTCATCTTGGAGTGGAGGGTGTGATGCATTGTTCAGGCTCATGCTTTGTCCCACCTCCACAAAACCTGCTGACAGACACGAGCGGCCGGCCCCAGTTCCCAGGACCAGCCCTCTGATAGGGGCCGGAGTTCAGAGGAAGAGCGGCCCCAGCCTGGCCCCTGCTCTCTGTGCTCTCCCTGCTCCCGAGAGACACTCACACCACTGCGGATCTGCTTGTTTACGTGTATCATTTCACATGTTGTTTGTTGTAGGTTGTAGAAGGGCAGCTGAAGAGACACTGCTTATTTACATAACCAAGCACTGAAAACTGAGCTTATAACCTCTGTCAGCTACATAATTCACAAATCGCCATCCTAAAATCATGTACTTTTTAACTGATTTGGGGCTTAGCAAATGCTTTGTCCTTATAATAAAAAATAAAGAACAAGAAAAAAAAAATATAAGAAGCAGAAAATACAAATGAGCTACTAAATTATATTTACTGTTCTGTAGTTGTTCTGTAGTTACTTGAGAGATAAATAACAGATACATCACACATTTGGCTCAGTTTTGTATGATTATATTTTAGTTTAAAGGCAGTAAATGCTCTACACTGGTATCTGTTTATATGGAAACATTTGCTCAAAGGTGTAATGTCTCCTGTGCAGGAGCTGGAGTTTTTGCGAGTGGCTAAGAAGGAGAAGCTGCGCGAGGCAACGGAGGCCAAGAGGAGCCTGAGGAAAGAGATGGAGCGTCTGAGAGCAGAGAGCGAGCGCAAGATGAAGGACGCCAACGAGGCCCGACTCCGCCTCAAGAGGGAGCTAGAGCAGGCCCGGCAGCTGCGCGTATGTGACAAGGGCTGTGAGGCTGGACGACTGCGTGCAAAGTACTCTGCTCAGGTACTACTTACCAGGGTGTCTAGAGTATCAAACATCTGATACAAATTGATACTCTATTGAGTATTGAAACTAAATTCTCATTTGAGCAGGTACTGAAACTAAAAAAAATCCTATTGACAAGATAGAATTCAGCATTTCCTGAATAGCTTTAGAATAAGCTTGATCTGTATCAGAAGTGTAGCACACAGGAGGTAACATTATAACATGGATCACAACAATCTAATTTGCTTAATGGGCCCTTTAAAGTAACACGCCAGATGTGTGGAGCTGAGTGTGTGGTCAAAGTCCTGTTTTGTTCCCTCAGATTGAAGACCTTCAGATGAAGCTCCAACACGCTGAGGCCGACCGTGAACAGCTTCGCTCAGACCTGCTTCAGGAGCGGGAGGCCCGGGAGCACCTGGAGAAAGTGGTCAAGGAGCTCCAGCAACAGCTCTGGCCCAAGTCCTCCAGTGCAACCAGCTGTAAGGAGGAGGCATCAGAGGACACACCGCTAGATGTGTAGAAAATCTCCAGAACTTCACTATAGCGCCACCTACACACTCCAACACGGCTCCTCCAGCAAGCACGGGCACCCAACCAAACTTTGTCCAAGAGGTGTTCCAACGCTCCACCCAATCCCCTTTTTTACTCATCCTGCACCAAGTTCTTCACTGTGACCATAGAGAAGATGGCGAAATGATAAGCTATTCAGATATCAACAGTGAAGGTGATTGGAGCAAAGCCTCAGGAGCTGGTTCGTGGACGATCAAAGTGAGCATAGTGAACAAATGTGGGCCCCTGGACATGTTTGGGCCCCTGGGGCAGTCTGGGCCCCTGAAGAGGACTGGTCTCATGGAGGTGGTCAATAGCACTTGAGAAGAACCGTGCCGAGCTGGACCAGGTCTAGTCCATTTAGCACTGAACCTTGCTTTGGCCCTCAGGGCTACTACCACATTTTGAGTTAAATTAATGTAAATATTTGTGTTGTTTTTTTTTTTTTTTTTACTCATAAAGTGAATGGCACTTTGACTCATTGGAAAGCAGACAGAGATGTCATATTCTCAGCGGTCATCCATAGACACCTGTAACCTTTGATTATCGCAGACTATTGTAAATACGAGGACAGTTGGGGCTCTCCTGTGGGGGCGTGAGGCGCTCGGTGGGGGTCCTGTTTGCACCACGCCATCAGCTCCTCCTCATCCAGGCACTTATGAGTCAAACATCAGTCTATGTACATGCAAATGATACTGTGCAGTGACGTCACGCTTGGGGGTTCTACATGTACTTCTATGGTGGAATGTTCATCAGTTACCATGATGCACAATTAGCAAACCATGCCAGCAAGGTGTTCAGGTTTCACAACAGGGAATGTCGGTGATATCAACTGCAAAGTATCAGTAGTTTACGATGGCTATGCAGAATCAACTGGAACTGTGTTTTGGGACACTTAAAGCCAGTGGTGGCAAGACAAATGTAACTGCCATTCTATTTACTACCACATTCATGTTTAGGTGAGTGAAATGTCTGCACAAAGTGCATATGACATGTTTTTCTAATTACTACTTGGTTAGGTGGCAATAGTACCTGTGGGAAATATTTATCATAATTTTACAAGTGGCAGTTTCTGGGAAAAAAGTTGAGAAGAAAAGTACAAAAATACAAAAGGTAGGGCTGAGTTCTAAAGCAGAATACCCCTGCCCATTCCATCAACACAGGAAATTCCATCCAAAATGCAGGGCAATTTACATACAAAGAATGCATTTTTCTTACCATTTAAACCTTAATTTAATAAAATGAGCAGGTTTGACAAAACAACAACATTTATTTGTCTTAGTCTCATCGTAACTATTGTGTAATTTAGAGAAGTGTTGGCCTTTCTTAACATTAATATTGCGCAAAACGTAATATCTTAAATATAATTATGTTAACTATATTCAGTGTTGGGAAGGTGACTTTTTAAAATGTAATCCCCTACAGATTACAGATTACATACCCCAAAATGTAGTTTGTAACGTAATCCATTAAATTACTTAAAATGAGTAATGTAATCGGAATACTTTGGATTACTTGATTTGCTGTAGAGAAGC
The DNA here is from genome assembly GCF_026225935.1 of Boleophthalmus pectinirostris. Lineage (NCBI taxonomy): Eukaryota > Metazoa > Chordata > Actinopteri > Gobiiformes > Gobiidae > Boleophthalmus > Boleophthalmus pectinirostris. Next base: position 41,571,796 of record NW_026571515.1, on the reverse strand, counting down.
AAAGACGAGGAAATCTTCAAATAAGATGTTTTGTCTGCTAAAAGAAAATGAAAAGGCAGAGTCTTTACTTAACCGTATTAAAAATCTTATTGATAGAAGAGGAGGAGACACGGTCTGAGCAGCATGGTCCTGTTAAATCCTGTTTTAGACCTGGTTTAGTCCTAGTTTAGACCTAGTTTAGACCTGGTTTAGTGTCTGGCAATGAGTGGACTTACCGAGGAAAAAAAAAAAAAGGGATATAGCCCAAATATGAAAACAGGAAAATTCCCCCATGTAATCCATTTATTTTAACAAAGTAACTGTAATCCAATTACCACTCATGGAAACAGTAACTGTAACCGAATACAGTTATTCATAATTTGTACTCTGATTATGTAACTCCAGTACAAGTAATCTGTTACTCCCCAACACTGACTATATTTGAGTAAAATGAGTACTTGTGACTGTCATGTGCACTTTACTAGCTGGTCAAAAGTAGAATTGAACTGCCAATTTGGCTAGATCCAGGTTAGCATAACATTTTGCTGCTTGTCTGACTTTTTGGATTGTACTTTGTTTTGGTGAAGCAAAAGGAGGAGTACCTGATGGAGGTGTTAACGGGACCCTGGTGGCTGTAGGGGGCGCTCTCCCTCGTTGGCGGGTACATGCAATTCGAATGTACATGACTGTCTTTCCTTTGGTGTTGTGTTAGCGTGGACATGTTTGATGTCTGTTCTTTTTCCAATAGCATTGTTTCTTTTGCATGAGTTTTGCCATACACGTATATATTCAGATATTGGGCATTGATACTTGTACTTGTAGAGGTTATATTAATATGCAATATGAATAAACAATCAGATCAAAAGTCAAACATCAAATGCTGGACAACCTCAAGTGCCTGTGGGCCGAAGGTGTCCAGGACAGATTTGAGAGTGCTTTATTTGAAATATGCATGCGTGACCTTTTCTAATCCCATCGCTCAAATTGGTACCAAACTTTTTATATTTGTTTTTACACTTTACAAAAAAATCTCTCACGTTTTCTACAAAAAAGGAGACAAAATGTTTTCTAAAAGGACAATTATGAAGCAATAACAGTCCATCTGAATACAGAAACTAGCCAGTGTGAAGAATTACATTTGTAAATATGTTTTTTCAACTGGATAATGTGTAAGATATGTACATGCTCTTTACTTTTTCAAACAAATTCTTACTTTACTATAGCTGTCTCTTTTTGATGATGTAACAGTTGATGCAGTGAGACATGCCACTGGACTTCACGGGGAGTCTGTGGAGGGATGTCTCTTCCCCTGTCCCCTATCCTGTCTCCACCTGTTATCACGTCCCGTCGTCTTAATGTCCACTTTTCCATATGTCCCTGTCCCTGTTGTCCCCTTACCCATGTCCCTCTGCCTCTTAGAGCCTATGTACTTGACTCTATATTCAGTTGTCCTCATGGCTCAATGTCCATTTTTTCCATATGTTGAAATTCACTATGTCCATTAGTCTTTTTCCCCATACATTCCTGTCCCTTACTGGGGGCTCTGTCTCTCTAAATTCAATTGTCCCTCTGTCCCCATGTCTACTGGTCCTTATGTCCTCATCATCTCAATGTTCCCTTTTTTCCTATGTTCAAATTCAGTATGTGCATTTGTCTTATTTCCCTATATGTTCCTGTCCCCTTTTCCATGTAAGGGATTTCCCATTGATCCATCGTTCAGTTGTCTCCATGTCTCAATGTCCACCTTTTCCTTTGGTCACTGATGATTCTTTCCCCCATATGTCCCTTATTAATGTCCCTCTGCCATGTCCCTGTATACACTTTAAACCAGGGGTCTCCAACCTTTTTTTCTCCAGTGAGCTAACTGTACAAATCAAAAATGCCAGAGAGCTGCCAGTTTCAGCTGTCGCAAAGAAACTGAGTAAATATAAGAGCCACGACAAGCCTTAGATGGGCAACAGTTAGATGCTTATAAAACATAAACCACTGTCCATTTATCGGTGCACAAATTTAGGCATGAAAATGATACATTTACAATAGTAATTGATCAAATTTTACTTATTATCCACAATATATAGAATTCAGAAATCCCTTGGCGAGCTACAGGTTGGAGACCCCTGCTTCAAACCAACTCCAATTGTCCCTCTGTTTTCCTGTCCACTTGTGCCTGTGTACACCAACCATATGTCCTATAGACCCTCTGTCCCCATGTCCCCAAATCCCCCTCTTGTCCCCCCTCCCCATGTCCTTCATTTGCTCCACCCCAGGTCCCTATAGGTCCCCACTACTCTAGTCCCTCTAGTCCCTCTTTTCTCATGTTCTCCTGTGACATTACCCTCTGTCCTCCTGTACCTATGTCCCAAAGGCCATTTGTTTGTATGTATGTCCATATTCCCTCTATATGACCTGGTCCCATGTCCTTTTGTCCCTCCCTCTATCCTCATCCTTAGAGTAAAAAGCTTGGGCAATCTAATGATATCAAACGGAATCTTTTTGTGAACCTGGGACAATCTATGGACACACCCACCTCCTCCACGCTCTGAGTGAGTGGCAGGTGCTTTCAGCCAATCAGAGTGAAGTGTGAACTCTCAGTGGAAACAGATTTACAAATCAAAACTGTAATAACATGTTTGACATATCGCCCATGCCTACTCCACAAACTATAGAAAGTCTATATCACAATTATTAACCATACAATATACCACAGCTTGGCTCTGCACCCCACCCCCTCTCCCGACCCCTCCCCAGCGACACAGGCCCCTCCCCCCAGCGACACAGCCTCCATTGTAAAGAACTTGAGATTATGTTCAAAAATAGCCGTGCTCATATTCAACAATGACTGAATGTACAGTGTATAGAAGCATATGCAGAAATAAATTGTTTTGTCCAGATTGTTGACCCATTTGTGCTGTTTTTTATCCCAACAACACAAATCATAATTACGAGGATTTGTTAAATGAGCTTGCGATGAAAGACAATCCACAAGCCAATCTGTATTATATATCACACGCACGTACACACGATATTACCAAGGTCCATGTTAACACAGTTTAGACCTGTTTTTTTTTTTTAAGAAAAGGAAAAAAAAGCATGTATTAATTATTAATGGTGCATTTATTGCAATAAAAAACATAATATTCCATCTCCATAAAGATTGTTCTTAAACTTTGCAAAGTTTTCATGATCAGATGCATACCACCAGACATCACGTGAGAGTGGTTCTCATTATTATTATTATTATTATTATTATTATTATTTATTATTATTATTATTATTATTATTATTATTATTATTATTGTTATTATTATTATTATTATTATTATTATTAATAATAATAATAATAATAATAATAATAATATGAGGTATAAAATAAATAATCTGTACATAAGAATATAAAGTGTGATCATATGAGAAGCCCCAATGAGCCTCCTTGGACTAATGCACAGCTTTCATATTTATATATCTCTTTTTATATATTTATATATCTCTTTTCAAAACACCCAAAGGGTTTTACAGAGCATTATTCATTCACCTCATAGTCTGTGGTGGTGGTGATGGATGTAGTGGCCACAGCAGCTGAAGCGAAGCTGAAACAAGGCTGCCAACCTGTAGCAATGGCCCTATCACCCACCACTAATACTCCACACACAACAGTCCACTGAACAAGGTGAAGTGTCTTGCCTAATTTTCATTAGAGCCACTTGTGTCCCACTGTGGCACCTGATTTTCCCAGCAGTTTCCCATCCAAATATGAACCAGGACCATCCCTGCTGAGCTTCTGTGATCTGATGAGACACTGACAAGCAGGTATGGCCACAGCTGCATACAGATGGTATACCATACATACATACATACATACATACATACATACATACATACATACATACATACATACATACATTAAAAACACACACACACACACACACACACACACACACATATATATATATATATGTGTGTGTGTGTGTGTGTGTATATATATATATATATATATATATATATATATATATATATATATATATATATATATATACACGCACACATACATACACATACATAGATCCATGTTGATGCCACCTCTGCTGCTGCTGTTTTAATGGTGTTTTTCTGACTGTGTTCTGCCTGACCTTTGACCTCACCTGCCAGTCTAATGTCCCCCCCCACCCCCCCACACACACACACACCCCACCCACACATACATATATACTCATGCACACACACACCCACACACACCCACACACAGAGCAGGAGGCCATGGTCAGGCACAGAAGCCACTGGCCCCGGGGCTCTGTCCATATTCATGTCCGACTGCAAGCAGTGAGGTCTGAGCCTGACAAGAACCATCAGCGTCTGAGAGCTGTCAGTCACATGACCCACAGCTCTGTGTCACATGATCACCAAAGAGCCAATGAACATCAGTGAAGGCAGGCTGACAGTGTGTAGAGCACACTCACACTGGTGTTGGCTGTGATCTGCTTCTTCAGGAGCACAGTAGCTCTTCTCATGGGCTCATGAGGATCCATCCCGTTACAGCTGTTGTTTGTGATCAACTTTAGCAACAGCCAATCACAACAGTCTGATTGTGTGGGCACTGGTAGCCTAGTGACAGCTCATAAAACTTGAGCTGCTTCATTCATGAAACACAGTCACATAAACTGGAGTGAAACAGTTCAACTCTGAAGCTCAGAGAGGAGTGTCCAGCAGTGACCTGACCACTCTGAAATGATCCAAGTAATCCTAGTGAAGGTGTACTTCCTGTATTACCTCACAAGGTAGAACATAGTGTTTCTGTTTGAGAGAAGAACTCAGCCTAAATGTGCAGGTTTGTGTGTTAAACATGTGAATGAATCAAAACACACTCCAGGTGTGTGTGTGATGAGGAAACCACATTAGAACATTAGAGTTTAGAAAATAGCCTCATATGGGACCTAACCTATTTTAACCCATGCCTGAACTTTAAACTGTGTTTGTCGATCTAATAAGAACACATTTACATCATGGGGACCTAATTTCTGTCCCTGTAAGGGCAGTTCTCCATGTTGAGTGTACAGACTTTTGTCCCCATACTGTGTGTAATACCCATCCACACACTTGCACGCTCGGCTCTTAATAAATAATAACTTCTGAATGATTTTGCACATTACAGTAACACTTCCATTATTCATTCCTCTCCGTCACACGCAGCCTGTAGCACAACCCCCAAACACTCAGGTCTTGCTCAAGGACACAACAACAGTGTGAGTTGCAGAAAACAGGATGACAGAGTACATGTACGTGTACATGTACATGTACATGTACACCATAACCCTCCCTCCACTACGTTTCTTTCCTCTCCTCAAATGCCCCCGCCCCTCCTCCTCTTCTCCGCCCTTTCACCTCATCTCTCTTCCCATTCCTTCCCACGTACACTCCATCTCTCCCTCTTTCTCCTCTCTCCTCCACCCTCACATGACTTCTCCCTCTCCTCCTCTATCACCTTCTCTTACCTCCCTCACATGCCCCTCTCCTCCACACCTCTCCCTCTCTCCTCCTCTCATCCTCCTTCACATGCACTCTCTCCTACTCTCCTACTCTCCTTCTCTTCCCCAACACGTCCTCTCGCCTCATTCCCTGTCTTTTCCTCTCTTCTCCTCTCTCTACCTTCTCTCCTCTTCCCTCACCTGCCATCTCCGTCTCTCCTCTTCCCTCTCTCTCTCCCACTCTTTTCCATTCCCTCTCTCCTCTTCTCTCCCTCTCGTGTGTTCAGCTCTTTTTGTTTGTGGTGTCTTATTTCCATACAGCTCATAGTTGCGTAGAGGCGGTCTGTAAGGGGCGGGGCTTGTCTCTGTGGCGCCGGGGCTATGCAAATGTAAACCGGTGTAACCGTGTATCACCTTGATACACAGTACCACATGTATACTACTATCACATAGTACAAAGTACATCTGATACTACTAGATTCCTGACTTCATGAGAGGAGGGAGACAAATTGTTGACAGATTGTCCAGGTTTCGGTTCATCCCTGTAAACCCTGAGCACAAACCATCACCACACTCACACTGTCCACACAAACACACATCCTAATTTGAAAGTAGCTAAATTACAGTATCTTAAAGAGTGGGTATTATGGTGATGATCTTTTTTCCCCCCTACTATGTTATAATGTTGTCCTAAAAAAAAAATAAAAAAAACATGCCTGAAGATGCCATCCATGCATGTTTGAGTAATCTAGTAATCTCTCCTATTTGGAAGGTTAGTTAAAAATTTTAGGCAATGTCTCTAGGCACTCTGAAGGGGGAGTAACTTAGCATAGGGAGCAAAGAGGACTGAGGGCTTCAAAAATGAAACAGAAAAAACTCATAGAAGTGCAATACTCCCTATTGAAGTAAAAAGTGAAGAACATGGTTTACAAAAGACACGTGGAAGTGAAGACAGATGGAGACAGGAGCTGGAGTTGAGCGTGAGTTCATATGAGGTGAGTGAACTTGGTCACTGAACTGACACTGAAAAACAAATGCTTCTGCCTCAACACTTCATTTAACACCTGCATTCCCACCTTTCCACAGAGTTGACCTGTCACTTGTTCTGATGGCATCACTACAAGTTTAATGCTATACTTTGGGACATTGTGGGTAGTTTGAGCAGCAGTAGCTTAGTAGAGTGTTTGTCCACGGATCTGAAGGTTGGTGGTTCAAAACCCGCCCTCGACATAAAAACAAAACAAAACACATCATTGGTTGAGCAGTAAGATGACTGACCCACAGGTTGGTGTTGTACTGTGGACAGTTTCCATGGAGACAACCGGGTGTTGGACCCTCCACCACAAAAGTCACATAGTGCAGCTTTAAGTAATGGCTGTGTAGGCGCATTGACAGAACAGACAGAGGAACGCTCCTTGTGACTGGCCCTAAGTATGCTGTGTAATGTTTGAGTGACCCCGGGGCCACGGGGCCACGGGGCCACTGTTTGACACATGATGTGTGCCTCAGCACAGTCTGGCCTTGTTCTGTCAGAGACTTCATGGATAAGACACTCACATGTCTGTCCTGATCTCACACTATACCAGAGAGCATCTCTGTGGCCCAGCGGCCAGGGGCCTCCTGTAGCAGATGGAAATGTCCCTGATCCTGTACATGCAGACTGCCCCACAGGCCTGTCACCTGTCTGTCACCTGTCTGTCACCTGTCTGTCACCTGTCTGTCACCTGTCTGTCACCTGTCTGCCTCCTGGTTAATGCTTTACCTGGAATGTTCTACTTTGCAGCATTAAACTTATATCTTACATTTGGTCTATTTCAGGTGTGTGTTCATGCTTGAATGGGCTGAAAAACATGCGTTCTTATTGTGAGTGGGCTCGCCTCTCCACAAGCCTAAAGGTAGCCTGATGATGTCACGTGCTTCTCTGGAGTAGGAAACATTTAATACCAACATTCCAGGCAATGCAATAGTATCTCCATGAAGATGAGCAGGTGCAGACCCTGACAGCCTTCATGCAGCTTGAACAGAAGACCAGCAGTCACCTCACACAGATGTGATCTGAGTGCAGGTCTGCAGGTCTGAGGAGCAGGTGTGAGGAGCAGGTCTGAGGAGCAGGTCTGAGGAGCAGGTCTGAGGAGCAGGTGTGAGGAGCAGGTCTGAGGAGCAGGTCTGAGGAGCAGGTCTGCAGGTGAGGAGCAGGTCTGAGGAGCAGGTGTGAGGAGCAGGTCTGAAGAGCAGGTCTGAGGAGCAGGTCTGAGGAGCAGGTGTGAGGAGCAGGTCTGAGGAGCAGGTGTGAGGAGCAGGTCTGAAGAGCAGGTCTGAGGAGCAGGTCTGAGGAGCAGGTGTGAGGAGCAGGTCTGAGGAGCAGGTGTGAGGAGCAGGTCTGAGGAGCAGGTCTGAGGAGTAGGTCTGAGGAACTTGGACACTTGAAAGCTTTCAGTGTCAGGTAAATTTGACTGCTGCCTCAGGTCTGTACAGTGTGAGGTGTTTTTAGGCTTCCTCCTTTGTTCAGTCAAACATGAAAAGCACGGCCCAGTGCAGAGTTACATCCCTCTGCACATGAAATGAAAGACACCTCCCCCACACACACACACATTCTTTTCTCCCATTCTTCTCGGGGACACTTTTGCCCGGCCTTAGTGACATAGCACCTGAGTTTGCAGTGGTCCAAAGTTATTCATCGCCTTATGCATTCTGAGTGTCCACTGCAATGACTTTAGAAGAGCAGAGTTTTAAAATAATTACAACTATCATGCTACTTCATTATCCAACAAATAAAAATATATATGCAGACAGTACACTACTGCCGTATTTTAATATCTTAAAACATATCTGTGCTGGGGCCAGACACATTTTGCTTTAAGTGGATCTTTTTAACCATGACACAGTAGTTTCTTCTCCTTGACCTTCTGAAGTTGTATTTGTTGTATTTGGAGTGATTGATGCATGTTTGAGTCATCTTTAATTGCTTATTTTCAAGATGCCATTTTGCCCGATCAACTCTCATTTTCAACGCCTCCTGCACACACCCACTGCTTTATACATCATTCTCCAGTGCTATTTTCTTAAACAACGATACATGTAGGATTCAGCAGCGCACGCAGTTATTTCGGTACAAGTGTAAAAAAAAAACCTCTTCTGTTAACTAGTGTGATGTGCAGCTCTCCACAAGAGGGGCCCACAGCATGCAGCGCTTTGTTGTCATGATGTTTACGGCGACTTGCTTCTTTTATTACGTCATTTCAGATGAATATTGTGATTTAACATTATTATTATTATAACATAATGGTCCACAGGTGTCATAGATTATAACATAGAGCAGACACAAGCACAATGTCTTTTTGAACTTATATACATATATACATGGGAAATCATGTGTACAGGGGCCTTTAATTTAATATCATTAATATTATTATTATTATTATCATTTTAGTCTCCTCACTGTGATAAATACCTGTCCACACCCTCCACACACACACTTACACACACACACACACACACACACACACACACACACACACACACACACACACACACACACACACACACACACACACACACACACACACACACACACACACACACACACACACACCCTCAACACCCACCCTGAACCTGTGTCACCGAGCCGTATGACCTCGCACTGACCTCTGCACACGGCCACCTGAACTGCTCCAAACAACAGCGCCCTGAATGCAGAGGGATCAGGTGAGCGTGGGAGGAGGGGTCAGTGTGCGGCCGGGGGGAGGGGCCAGGTATTTATCCCATTCTGGGAATAGTCAGAATATTGTTCACTATCAGTTCATTTGGTTTTCCCATAATTTATGTTATTAGGTTCTTTTTTCAGCAGCAGAGGTATAAGGAATATAGAATTTTGTGTAGGCCATGACAGAACTGACTGAGTTTGTGTTCCGAACACTCCGCGTGCACATGCGCCCCTCTCATGCACGTGCACCGCTGTAAGCCCGAGCACGCACACGCACATCAAGCTTTTATAGTTTTCTCTGCGTTTGTTTTCCTCCCATTACGCAGCAGACCGGTGTCTATCTCATGTCTCTCCATCCCACATCAGACCCACTGCTTTCTCACTCCCGCTCCCGTCTGTCCCACAGTCCACTCCCACCGACTCACCTGAGGTACAAGTGTCCACCTCTGCTACTGCTGACCGCGCACATTCTCTTCTCACTGGTGTCCACTGCATTTGGTCCCACACAGGTGGAAGTCTCACAGATTATGGAATATGTTTATCGTCATATACATGTTTCTGATGTTATCGCTTTGCGCACAGCTCCAAGCTGTCAGTGCATGTGCGCGCAGTCTGAGTCCGGCTGCGAGAATGTGAATAAAAAGACATTGCAGCATTAAGACACAGACAGAGTAAGAAAACACACTTTAGGACATCGCTGTAGACGGGCATTTGGTTAACTTTAGTCTGAAAAAAGAACGTAATAACACAATCAGTGACATTCCAGGAATTAAATTCCTGCACATCACATCAGATTTGTGAAGTTGTAGTGTACTGTTTGTATCCTGTTTTTGTATATTCACACACACACTTGTCAGGGCTCTATGCGTTGTGGAGACAGTTATAAAGTGTTGGTGATAGCTAGGAGCAGAAACAGCCCTATGAGGCTCTGACATGCTCTTGTAAAGCTTCTGTGGTGTGTGCAAATGTCCAGACGGGGACGTATGCAGCCCACTCCGTCTGAGGGGAGGGGTCTGAGAAGCAGGAAGCCATGTGTATTCATAAAATTCAATTTGTTTATGTCACTTTTGTATCTCATCTTATAGTAATAACAGGTAATAACTAGTCTCTTGTTTGTCTTAAATACTGTTGAATATTTCAGTAGTTTGTTTTGTAGTTGTTTCAGTAGTTGTTCTGCCCCTCTCCTCTTTCCTCCTCTCCTCTCTCCATCTTCTCTCTTCCCCCTCACTCACTCTCCTCTCTTCAATTTTACTCCCATTCCCCCCCCCCTCTTTCCTCTCTGCCCCCTCTTCTCTCCTCCTTCCCACAGTCCTCTATCACCCTCTCCTCCTCTCCCCTATATCCTCCTTTATCCCCCTCCCCTCTCTCCTCCCCTTCTCTCTCCCCTGTCCTCTCTCGCCTATGCCCCTTTCTCCTTTCTTTCCACTCTTTCCCAGCCCCCCCGCCACCTCCTCTCTCCTGGGACAGGCTGATAGATGTGCTCCGGGCCCCCCTCACATAAATCCTTGTGGTGGGCCACAGATATGAGGGTGAGTGTGATTTACGGGTCTGTCTTTGGTGCTCAGAGGAGATAGGACCCTTAACAGCTCCTCGTCACAGTAAAAGACAGAGAGGCCTCACCTGCCAAAGGACACACAGGCAGTAAACCTACAGGTGAACCTACACAATACTGCAGTACTGCTCACTACTACTGACTGTGTACTGTGATCTGTATACACTGTGTATAGGTTGACGTATGGTGTTCCACAAGGTTCAGTGCTGGGACCTAAATTATTCTCATGATTTTGCACTTATTTTATTAAAATAGGGGGAAGTAGTAATAGATAGTATTGGTAGATGTACAGACCATCTCAAAAAATGAGAATATCATGAAAATGTCATGTTTTGTTATTAATTTCAGAAATCCAAACCCATATATTCTATAAACACATTACGTATAGAGTGAAGCTTGAAAGCCTGAAAGCTTGCTAGAGCAAAAAGTGCTTCTATTAACGGCCATCTATAAAAGGCTTTTAAAGCAGTTCAAACTGTACTTAACATTTACAGTGAGTTCAAGCTGTTGCACAACATTAAACACCCACATTTCATACAGAATGATCACATGTGCGAATGGATGGTGAAATATAGAACCATTTGACATTGTGACGTTTATGTCACCAGTAGAGGGCATAGGGAGTACACATGACTGAAATAGAAGTGTGTCGGCGTAGTTTTCCCCTCCACCAGCAGAAGCCACTGTGTTTGTTTAATGCTTATGTTCACTGTTAACTGTTGTAGAGTTAAAGATGCAGCACATCCTGTAAAATGGCTGACACAGAAAGTTGTCTGATCTAATCTATGTCCATCCTTTTTTGTTGTCCTACTGAAAGCACTGCTTGTAAGTATTTCATTTTAAAAGAGTCTTGGAGACCATATTTTCAATTGTTGTTTATATGTGTACTTAAAAGGAATGCTTTGTTGGATTTAGTTTGTTCAGTGTTAGCTAGATTTAACTTCATGTGTGTAATTGTATTACTACACAGTACTGTTTGTTTCTTTTCTGTTGTAGTTTCACTCTGTTGATAATTGAAGGCATTAAAGTGGACCATACACCTGTCAGTTGTCAAGGAGTTTATCTATCTGCATAGCTGTATCCGCTTCATCCGCTTCAAAAGGTTCTTACTACAGGACGACAACTGGATGTTACATCAGCCTCAGCAAATATGTCTGATGGAAAAGCACCATCACTCTGCTCAGAGAGATCGCATGCATCAAGCAAGTCATCTGCAAGTATGGCCACCTTAAACGCTCGAGCCAAAGCCGAAGCAGCCCGCAAAAGGGCAGAATACACTAAAAAGGAAATAGAAATGCAAGTTAAGAAAGCAGGGCTTAAAGTTGAGGAAACATTGTGGAACCAGCAGATTGCAAATCACGTCTTCAAGAAATTGCAACTGAAATCCTAGATCTTGATCCTGACACCTGCATCCTGCTTCTCATCAGAAGCGACGTCATTCAGGCACACAAAGTTCTCAACCAACACAACGGCCCTCCTAATGCACCCCTTGCACAGAAGCTAGCCCTAGGATGGGTGATCATTGGGAACGTTTGCCTAAGTCAAGCTCACAAACCCATCCCCCTTGCAAGTGTTTTTAAAACAAACATTCTAGACAACGGTAGACCCAGTCACTTCCTACCTTGTGAAAATACATTCCAAGTTAAAGAATATCTCACAAGGAACACCTCCATCAGAGAAGCAGTTTTCCAGCAAACTAGTTTGGATGAAAGACCCGGCTACTCCCAGGAAGATAGAGCCTTCCTGCAGATAACGGATGAGGAAGTCTATCAGAACAGTACAAATGGTTGGGTTGCTCCTCTACCTTTTCATTCACTTAGGCCACACCTTCCAAACAACAAGCAGCAAGATATCCAACACCTCGCCTCAGTTCGTCACATGCTGAACAAACATCCTCAGATGAATGATGCAAACTTTGTTTGACAATGGCCATGCAGAAATAGTGCCTCCTCTCAGTGAAAACGATGAGTGTTGGTACCTTCTTAGCTGTATCTGCTTCAACAGTGAGGACAGAATAAGAAGAGACATGAGGTTTTTAGTTTGAATTTATTCATAAGTTATTTGTTAAATATATGCTTGATTCTGCAATATAAAATACAGAGTTTGTGAACATTTCATTGGCAGCTCTCATTCATTTTCACTCTCCAAAAATAAATACATTACAGAACCACAGTGAAAAGTTATTTGCACAATTTAAGGAGCTCTGCATGAATTAGGGCCATTCACCACGTTGCTGCATCAGAAGAGAGCACGTACACGGGTCACAGTACAGGCTCCTTCAGCACATTAATGATTATATGTTGCATTTATCCATTACCACTTTAGAGTTACAAGAGGACAGAAACATACCAAACAGGAAGGAACTGAACCATCTTTCACCCTAGTGCAGTCACCCACGCGCTACTCATTCATGAGGGGGAGATCCTACACTGAGCCACCACTAAAAAGAACAGCACTCCTTTAGAATCAAACCTGACAAGCCGATAAGCAAGACACTTCATCCCTATACGCTCGCATGCTATGCCATCTCCGCCACGCCCGCCTCCTGTAGGGCATCTGATGTAGGGATGGGAGGGCACGTGAGCGGGTGAACACAGATGCCATACATGTGTGGTAGAAGCATCATGCAACCCACATTTTTAAATACTTTTTTTTTTTTTTTAATAAAGACATGAAAAACGAGACTAGTTGCTTGCAGTGCTTCAACGTTGGTCCTCATTTATTTTATGAAGTCAGAGCATCAGAGCTTTGCCATTGCGCTGATGCTAACAACAATTACTAAAGTTACAGGGTCCAGTGGTTAGACCAGAGCGAACCTTTTGTGAAGTTTGCATGTTCTCCTTATGCATCCTTGTACCTTGGTTTCTCCCACTACTAAAATGAAGGTTCCTTCTCCCACCAAGATCCCAGCTCTCACAAAAGAATAATTTAGTTTACAGTGTCTATTACCATCTTGTAAAATGTACAATTACATTATTGTAATGTTATTAATGTCCACTGAAAATTTACTAAATAAAATGAATAAATACATAGCTGTTGGATTTAAAGGGTTCATATTGCATCTTCTGATCTAAATTAATACAGGACTATTAAGCTGAATGTTGGAGCAGGCCAGCAGTTACTCACTAAAACGCACTCCATTTGATCTGCACAATTGTGTAGTGTATTTATAATGACAAGGAAAGAACAGGGACAATGCAGCACACACATAGAAGGATTTCAGATGAGCCATTTAAAAGTGTAGTCATTTCAGTTGGATAAAGAATGGCTGTGAAATCACTGTGTATGAGGCACGGTCCGTACGTTTGCACAGCTGTCCCTCTGCTCTGGTTCCTGTTTGCTCCATGTACATCCTAATCAAACAGTGCGAGTGTTTGAATGTGGAATACAAGGTGTTTGACGGTTTTGAAGGTTTTATATTCTATGCAAAATTAACTTTTGAGCTTTACACCGTGTTACTTTACATGTTGTTACTTACTCAAAAACAGACCTAGAGTTGTCATTTTGTTTCAAGTTTTAGTAACTCTTTATTATTACTCCTTCTACATCTCCAAAGCTCAACATGCTCTGTTCCACCTTGTGATGTCATGAAGTGGTAGTTTTTTGAGTTACTAGCTACCTTTTACCTTTTGTTCTGTAGAGATTGGCAATTCCAGAGCTGATACCATCCAAATGGTTTTAGTGTAAATGTATGGAGCACTTCCTGTATTACGACATGACATCACAAGGTGGAAAAGAGTGCTTTCCGTTTGAGAGACAAACTGCAATGTTTGTGTTTTAAACATGTGTGAATGAAAAAAAAACCACAGCTCCAGATATGTTGTCACAGATCAAACATAGGTCAGAGAAAAGTTTAAGGGCTCTGTATAGCTTCACTGGAAAGGACAGCTGAAGTGTAATGAGGAGAGAGGGTAAAGACATTCAACAAACAACCACTGCCAGGAGGTGAACTTGGTGCCTTGATGGTACAGTCTTTTCTTTCCACATCTCTCCACATCTCCCTGGCTCTCCATTCTTTCTTTCCTCCTCACTTCTCATCTCCTGTCTTTTCCTCTCCTCCTCTCCTCCTCTCCTCTCCTCCCCCAGTGGCCGGTCCAGTCTCTGGCTCAGATCATGGCTGTGTCTGAGGCTGTCGTGCTGAGTTATGGGTCAGACTAAACAGAGCGGGTGCTCTGATACCCGCTGGGCACAGGGCAGTCTGCCACAGCTCTGCCCCTCCTCACCATGGCCACATGGAGTTTCTTCTTTAGAGCCTCCATATTATGTTTTTTCCTGATCTGTTCCAATGTAGTTTCCTCATCACAAACAGACCTGAAGTTTTGTTTCATTCACACATGTTTAACACACAGACCTTCCATATTTAGGCTGAGTTTGTCTCTCAAATAGAAAACACTGTTCCACCTTGTGATGTCATATGGTAATATAGGAAGTTCTCCTTTGTGTTTTAAACTCCATACACCTTCACTATAATCATTTGGATGACTTCAGCCGTATAATTGCCAGTCCCTACTGAAATCCCTTCTAACTAAAGGAGCGTTTAAATAAAACTACTGCTTCATGTCATCAAAAGGTAGAGCAGAGCATTTGGAGCTTTGGGGATGTAGACAGACTGATAGTGCAGGATTACTCAAACATGTGTGAATGAAACAAAACACAACTCCAAGTATGTTTTTGAGGACTCTCATTTGTCTTGTCTTAGGTGTAACTCTGTATTCTGAACAGTTGGGAATAATGTTGTGTACAACTCTTCATGTTATACAGACAGATGGTGAGATGTGCCATAAAACTCTGGATAGGGACAGCATTTCAGCAGCTAGTGTCCTTATTTTTTATGTTCAAACACACTGAACATGTCTGAAGTGGTACCACTAGACTTGGGCCAATTACGATTTTATTAACAAAAAAACAGAATAGCGTTTCAAACTATAATATATTACAGACCTGCTTCAGTCTGAGTTCAAATGACAAGGACATTTCCTCCCTAACTTGTTTTTTCATGGATTTTGTTTTTGGTTGGATTTTAATAAAATACACAGAACTATTTATGCACATGTCGTCTCAACTAAATTATGTGTAAAATAAATGTACAAATTATTTAAAATGAAACCTTGTCTCTGTGTTACCAAGAACAAAGCTGTGTGACCTTTGTAGTTATTTCTGGGCTTGGTAATAATTTAGCTATTTTATTTACTTTTCTTGACCATTAATCACTCGTCTTGCCACAGTGGGATTGTGAAATTTGGTCCACATTATGCTGACTGGATGGGTAAGATCATTAAACATTATTCTTGAGTGTAGAGTCTTTAAGTTTTCAAAAACTGAACTTTTTAAAGGCAAAAAAGATCTAAAATTACATTTCTGAATAGCCCCATATGCTGAAGCTGTACGGACCCGGGGCCCAGTTTGAAACAAAAGACCCTAAGCTCATCGTGAGGTGTGACTCATGAAAAATAATAGTGAGAAAATTTTGCAAAACAATGGCAGAGGAGGGCTCTGGCTCCCGGACTAACAGAGACAATGTGAATTTCATCTCAGAAATGCTTTCTGATTTCTGATCTGTGCCACAATTACTGTAGGACTGAGCACTCAGAGAAGACGGAAACAAGTGTGAACGACGCAAAATACTGCTCCAGGTGAGTTTCTGATGAAGAGGCAACTTTTAATGGGTAAAAAGCAGGGCCCTCCCTCACCTCTTCCTCTCCCCTTCCTCTCCTGCTCTCCTCTGCTCTCTCTCTCTCTCTCTAGCTTTCTCCCTCTCCTCTTCCTCTCTCCTCCTCTGCCCCCTCCCATTTCCTCCTCCAGCTCCTCCTCATCCCCCCCCCCTCCTCTCTCATCCTTCCCCTCTCCTCTGCTCTCCCATCCCCTCTCCTCTGCTCTCTCCATCCCCCTCTCCTTCCTTCTTCCCACACACACACACACACACACACACACACACACACACACACACACACACACACACACACACACACACACACACACACACACACACACACACACTGCTGGCATCTTTGTGTCTTGATGACGACCCTCATCACAAACAGTGTACACAAGCAGAACGAGGGGTGCCAGTTACACAGTTACAAAAACGTTGTGTCCTTAAGCAAGGCACTTCACCCACATTGCCTGGTATGTAAGTGGTGTGTGTGTGAGTGATGGTGGTGGTTGGAGGGGCTGATGGTGCACATTGGCAGCCTGTCCTCTGTCAGTCTGCTCCAAGGCAGCTGTGGCTACAGTAGTTACACCATGGTGTATGGATTGAATGAAAAATGATTTGTAAAATGTTTTTTGTGGCGTCTGTGACTAGTGTAAATAAAAACGTACTTACAGGCACGTGTGATTGCCTGAGACACAGGAGGAAAAAAGAGGAAGAGGAAAATGGAGATTCGAGGGCTGAAATCATCCAAATGATTCTAGTGAAGGTGCATTGAGTTTAAAAACACAGCTGAGCACTTCCTGCATTACCTCATGACATCACAACATTATTACTACATTATAACACAGTGTAATATGGGCCTTTAAACTACCAGTGGATAGTAAAACATGTATTTCAAGAGTAGTTCCCTGGTCCCTGGGTCACCTAAGGCCTTTCTCTGTGGAATATGCACATTCTGCCTGTGTCTGGACGGGTTTCCTTCATGCACTCCAGGTTCCCCTGTCAACTCAAAATGTGCACAATCAAATCCTCCAACTAAGGCAGACCTGACCAAGACTAGCTCACAGCACTGCGCTGTGGTGCTCACTGCTCCTGAGGCCCCAGCAGCACTGAAGCATGGATCAAATGCAGAGGACAAATTCCCCTATGAGCCATTTCAGATTTAGCTGAAAAAATTTCTAAAAATTACTAAAATTACCAAATGAAAGAATGTCAAATTTTAGGTCAATTCCTTGAGTCCCATGCTCACTTTTTCTGTGGCCTTAATTTATAAGCATGTTTGAGAGACCATAAATTCATAACAAATACAGCAAGGAAGCTGAGAATTTATATCATTATAGATTATTGGTCATAGGTTCTGCATCTGTTGTCAAACATTGGGCATTTTTAATATTGGGGGCGCTGTGGGCCCCAAAATCTCACATTTGTTCTCACATTTTCAGTTTTTGAGGTCCAAAATCTATTTACTCCAAGCAGATATTTACTGTTGAACCAGAATATTTGAGAGAATGGCCATTTCTCACAAAAATCTCACACTTTTCTGAGCTTTCATGTGGATGGTGTAGAGTCTCAAATATGGTCACAGACCAAATGTGATCTTTTTGGCCCCTTCTTGGACCCTCAGTTCCCTATGTGAGCACAGTTAGATGTTGCTAAAATTCTTAACAGAGAAACTTTGGCATATGCTGATTAGTTTAACATGTACCTTAACCTTATGAGATCAGGCTGACATGTGAGCAGAGTGAAGAGAAACCAGCAGCAGCTCCCTGTGGACCACACCTTCATGGGGTCACTGACAGCACTGACAAAGAATCAGATAGGATTGATGATTTTTATTTTCTTTTTTTCTTTTTACATCAGATGACACACAAACAGCAGTGTTAGCAGACTTACAGAGATTTAAAGAAAAAAGCATAGATAGGGCAGAGCTATAACAAATACAATCAATCACTGGCAGTATGTGCTCCTGCAGGAATCAGACCAGCAACCATTTGGTTTCAAATGTAATGCTTAACACACTACCACTACTACTGTCAGCCCAGATAGTTACTTGTTGTCATATTGCTATATTGTATTGACTTTTGTAAGTGTGTGTTATGTTTTATGTGTTTTTACTTGTGTGAACTTGTCAAACTTGTTAACTGTTGGTGTGTAACATCTGATTTATAATTTGGCGTTAATATAATCAGTGTTGGGAAGGTGACTTTTAAAATGTATTCCCCTACACATTACAGATTACATATCCCAGAATGTAGTTTGTAACGTAATCCATTAAATTACTTAAAGTGAGTAATGTAATCTGAATACTTTGGATTACTTGATTTGCTGTAGAGAAGCAAAGACGAGGAAATCGTAACATGAGATGTTTTGTTTGATTAAAGAAAATAAAAAAGCCCAGACTTTACTGAACCAAATTAAAAATATTATTGATAGAAGAGGAGGAGACATGTCCGCGCAGCATGATTTAGTCCTGGTTTAGTCCTGGTTTAGTCCTGGTTTAGTCCTGATTTAGTCCTGGTTTTAGACCTGGTTTAGACCTGGTTTAGACCTGGTTTAGATCTAGTTTAGACCTGGTTTTAGTCCTGGTTTAGTCCTGGTATAGACCTGATTTAGTTTCCAGCAATGAGTGGGTGGGTGGGGGGTTGGGTTGTAGCCCAAAAATGTGAAAACAGGAAAATACAAACATGTAATCCATTTATTTCAACAAAGTAACTGTAATCCAATTACCACTCACTGAAACAGTAACTGTAACTGAATACAGTTACTCATAATTTGTACTCTGATTACGTAACTCTGGTACATGTAATCTGTTACTCCCCAACACTGAATATAATGAAGGACACAATGTAAAATAATACACAGAATCTGGTATTTTTACAGGATTGACACAAAAATGAAACAAAGTAAATCATATCTGAAGGAACGCTGCAAGAAATACAAATGTTCAGATCATTTCATATTGTCAACATAAAGCTTTTGTCACTTTAGACTCACAGTTATAGCCACAGAGGTCCTGGTCTAAAATGACAGAAGCAAGGCATAGGTGAAGTGTTTTGCCCAAAGATACAACAGCAACAACATTTGAACTCAACCCTCAACTACTACTGGCAGCACACAGAGAGCCACACACATGAGAACACAACGCCGGAGGAACACTGGACCGTGCAACAGGACATTGGGGTTTTTCAAATGATGCAAATGCACGACTGTGGTGTCATGTGGGATTCTGTGTAGACGTCACACACACACGAACACGCATACATACACGCGCACACACACACAAACACAAACAGACACACACCCCCACACACAAACACACACACCAGTTCCATGCAAACCACAGGAGACAGTGTGCAGAGCTGAAGATCACTGACATCACTTATCACTTTGGATAAAAGAATGAAATGGGAAATATACGACAATAAAACAATGTAGTAATAATAATAATAATAATAATAATAATAATAATACTTTTGATTTCTATAGTGCTTCTTTGGACACTGCACTCTGTTGTAAGCTGCTGTTGTAGCCACGGCTCACAGAAGCGAGGCTGCCTTCATGTCCAATATGGGTGACGTGTCTTGCCTAAGGACACAACAACATTTTTGCCACTGGCGCCCCACTGTGGCACCTGATATTCCCAGCAATCTCCTATCCAAGGAGGGCCCAGGGGAGAGGAGGGGAACAGGTTTCACATCTGTTCACTGGTGAAAAAAAATCGAATGAACTTGTAGGTGGTAAATGTGTGGTTTTACTTTGTAACGGACGTTGCTTTGAGTCTTCCACAGTCTCCCATATCTTGCATTTATTCAATCACAGGTAATGCCAGAAAACTTAAATATGAGTATGAGCGTGATCCTCTCCACAGATCTGACCTGTAACTTGGGCTGATGGTATTACCTGTTTGCCTATCAAGAAGGATAAATTTATTGCCAGCTAAAGTGTGAGAAACTTGTCGAGGAATGGCTGAATAGTACAAGAAGAGGACAGGGGCAAGCCCCAGGGTCTAAACATGGCCGCCCATTCAAGGCAATGGGCCGAGCTCAATGACGCATGTCTCCAGATTAGTCTAGCCTGACTAGGTACTTCCGGTGATTCCCTGCTCATTGAACATGTGCAGTAGTGCGCTTTTCTCCCGCGGGCACATGCCAATGTATGCAAGTGTGTATCACGTGACCACTTTGACCCATCAGAGCGAGAGGAGCTAGAGCAGAGCGGAGCGGAGCCGGAGTGAATGATTAAAAAGCTGGTTTTAAGACAACTGAAGGATTTTGAGCTGAGAAAAAGATTTAAAAATAGGTTCAAATCCGAGCTTTTTGAAAACTGCAGGTGCCCTGTCAGATGAACACGAGCAGTTTGTGATTACATTGGGCTCTAGGAGAAAAATCCTTTCTGGGCAGGAGGGATTTTTCACTGAAGTACCAGTGAGTGTCACTATGCCAAATCAAGACAGCTACAAGCAGCAATAGCCTGTCCAGTTATTGAACAGGATCCATGGACAGGGGCTGATTCACTCAATAGAATATAAAATGCCTGACACTCACCCCAGTGCAGGTGATGGGCTGACAGTGATCATACAGAGTTAAATAAACACTGTTTGTAACGGTTTCTATAAATCAGAGCCAAATACAAGCACAAGGCAAATATGAAAGAACAAGAAGACAGATTAACAACAAATGGAGTAAGAATAGTTTAAAAATGATTCACGTAAGACTCAAGTAAGAGTTACTTCAAAAATAATGTTACTAAAGTAGAATTACAAAGTAGTAGACAAAGAAATGACTCAAGTAAGAGTGAAAAAGTATTTGGGTAAACTATTACTCAAGTGTAAGTAACTTAAAAAGTATGTCAGAACATAACATCTAATTTATCATTTGGAATAAACATAATTTAAATACAATCAGTGATTTTCAAAAGATTAGCACAAAAATGAGAAGGACATAAATGTTCAAATCATTTCATAATCAACAGAAAGCTTGTGTCACTTGTCGACTCACAGTGGCAAGAGAAACCAAAACTTTACTCAAGTGCTCCTTCTTGAGTAATAAAAAATATTACTGTTACTCAAGTAATAAAATAATCACTTACTAATACTTATTAAGTGTTACTCAAGCAAGAGTATGCTATAAAAGTACTCCGAAAAGTACAATACAATTTCTTTAAGAAGTAAATATACCTGTACTACTCCTCTGCAATACTGTCTACTTTATTTATTCTTTTAATAAAAATCATAGTTGAAATTCAATACTTATCCTTCACTATATTAATTAATATTATAATAATATTAAGATGCAGCACACTCCCATGTTCACTTCACTTTTGTTTTCCTTCACACACATCAACAATCAATCAGTTTCACTTGATGTGTCCGAGGGGCAGTTTAAGAACATAGATCAGTAAAATACAGTAATAATTGAAAAGCTTAAACCCCTTTTGTAACTTCGTGCCTGGACTATTGTAATTCTTTGTATGTAGGGTTAGACCAGAGCTCCTACGGCGCTTACAACACGTTCAGGACGCTGCAGCTCGTCTGCTCACAAATACTAAGAAACATGAACACATCACACCTGTGTTGTGTGACCTGCTCTGGTTCCCTCTCTTATATCGGCTGCAATTTAAAATGTTATTAATTGTTTTCAAATGTTTGCACTCCATGGGTCCAGTCTGTTTGAGGGAGTTACAGCAGCCCTATACTCCGCCCAGAGCCCTGAGATCAACCGACCAGCTCCTGTTGGTCGAGCCCAAAACTCGGCTCAAGACGAGAGGTGACAGAGGCTTTTCTGTGGCAGCGCCCAGACTGTGGAACAGCCTTCCTCTTCCTGTCAGATCCTCTCAGTCTGGAACGCAGTTTAAGACGAGACTGAAAACTCACCTCTTCTCCCTGGCATTTAGTACGAGCTAGTCAGGTTATCTTGGTGTTTTTTTATTGTAGTTTTCACATATTTTCTGTATATATGTATTTGTAACTATTTCTTCTATTTTGTTGACTTGTATGTGAAGCACTTTGGTCAGCTGAAGTTGTTTTAAATAGGGCTGTGCAAAAATATTGATATATCGTATCGTTTAACATGATGATACAGTATTGATATTGTGGGCTGCTGTATCGATATATCGCGTATCGAGTATTTTTGGTGTATTTTACTAAATTATTTTGTTACAGTTACAGTTACAGTTTTGTTGCTTGTTTAGTGGAAGGAAACTCATTTACACTGCAAAAAGGTTTGTTAAAATGAAAATTAAGAATATTTGACTTTATTTGCGTTGACTCCACCAATGGAATAAGTGTTTTTCTAAATTCAAGCGACATTCGAATTCATTTCTTATTTTAAGGGTTACTGTTTTTCTTATTTTAAGTGTAGCAAGTTGTATCTTCAGATTTTAAGTACAAAAAATCGTATTCCGCTGATAGATAAAGTTGACTTGTCAAGTGGAATTTACTCAAATCATGACAAAACTTAATTCAAGTCATCTTAACTTGGCTAGATTTTATTTGACGTTTTCATTGTTTTGAGGATTAAAATGTTTTTGTTTCATTTTCACTTTGCACAAGAAGTGGTTTAACAAAGACTTTTAGTGATTTAGCCATTGTTTTTATTGAACGGTATCAAATCAATTTGAAATATATCATATCAAATTGAAAGTTCACTGTATCAAAATATGTGGCCAGTGTATTGAGGTGTGTATCGTATCGGCAACTTCTTAATGATACCCAGCCCGAGTTTTAAATGTGCTATATAGATAAAATTGAATTGAATTGAAAAAAGTCTGAGTGCAGCTCAATAGATAGAGTCATCACATCCAGTGTCAGGGCAGTGTGAGGAGATTAACAGCCCTCTGGACAAAAGTGTCCTTCTTCTGTGTCTTCTGTGTTCTACAACATCACAGCAGCCTCCTCTGGGAGCCAGGTGAACTCTGAAGACCTAACAGGATGTCCGCTCCTAAGCCTCTCTCTTTCTGCTCTGTTGTTTTGGTCGGTGATGAGACGGGACATTCCCTCTGGCCATACATGGCACAGAAAGCTGTGGCATTGTTGTAAAACGTAGGATTTTGGAGTTAGCTGGTTAGCAGAACTATTTCTGTGTTGGGTCACTATGGAAACAGGAGAAACAACCTGCTCAAATCACACAATACAACATTCCAAATGTAAGACTGGTTTTACTTCTAGAATGATTCTATGGACACAGACATTCACAGGGACAGTCTGGTGTAATAATAGATTTACCTCAGGTGTTTTGTGGAGTGGGTAAGACTGTTTTTAGTGGCAGGCTAACAGTGGCCATTGACTTGCACTAGCCTAGCATCAGCGACCTCTGCAAATCCAAGGACTGGACTGATTATTTCAAGAAGTGTCTACATCTACAGTACTCTGGCTCACTAGGAAATGGGGCCCTATGTCCAAAATTCCAAACTGTCCCTTTAACTTCCATCTCTTCAACTGTACAAGCCATTCTTCTTAGTTGGTAAAAATCTGGAAATAACCTGAACTTGACAAGGACTAAACCAGGACTAAACCAGAAAAAGAACGGATTCAAACCAACCCAGAAATGCAGACATAATAAAACACCACACTGAACATTTAGCTGTTGGGGACCCCCTAGTGACATGGGGCCCTGTAACCTGCAGAGCCTGCCTGAGGAACTGGCCCTGCCTGAGGAACATGGAGGATAGTGGAGTGTGGACAGATTGTGTGGGCTCCACTGTGGGCAGAGACAGTTATTATTCATTAGTTATTCTTAGTCTATCACTGACTCATCTCCAAGTCACTTTTTTGTGAGGGATTCAACTACAGCAGGTGCTCTGTGGAGGAACAAATGTTCCAAACACAGTCAAATGTTCATTCAAATGTTCCAACTTCAGTAAAATGTTAAATTACCCAAAAGGTACAGAACTTAGCAGGGATGTCAAATAAAATCAGAGTAATTGATTTAAAAACTAGAATCAAAACTTAATACTAAGTTTGAGCAGATATTGATACTGAAAAAGTCCCATTGACAGTAGGGTTTAATATTTTTCCCAAAACTGACATGAATCAAATCCCGTGACAAGACGACTAAACATGGGAAATAACTGCGGTTGTTTTTGTTCATTTTTTTGGAGACCAATTAGGCCTTTATGTACCGTCGCACCGGACTGCAAGTTTAATACTATAACTTTTCATCTTGAAAGGCAAATTATAGTAAAAACAACGAACAACAGGCTGTTAACGTCACATATGAACAGTTATTCAGAAAACTATAGCAGAAACAACAGAACAGAACAAGTTTACCTAAATCCATTCAATTCTTCATCCTCCATGTCACTTCTGAGCAACTCAGCTTTGACCTCAGGAGGTAAACAGAGCACCGCTTCCTCTTCTGTGTCGCTGTTGTCAGACTCAGCATCAGTTCCAGTTAGAATTATTCTGACCTTTCTGAATCCTGACAGGAGGGTTTCAGTTGTCATAGAAGTTCATGCTTTGTCGCTTCATCCAGTGACTTCAGGAAAGTTGCATGGTGCACACTTCTGCTTGTCACAAGTTTCTCGCTCACTCCAAACTTTCTTTCTGCTGCTCCATTACCGTTTTTGGCTGCAGATTTCGCTAGTTGCAGCCTGTAATCATGGCACTTCCTCCAGGTTGCCGTGAAGTTGTGTTCTCCATCCCCGCCTTTCACCAGTCCTTCAAAAGTTTCTCACTAGCCTGAGTCCTCCATTTCTGTTTAGAGAAGGATTCTCTTTCTTAACAAAAATAGTTTCTCTAAAAAAGAGGACTCAGACACCATCTATCTTCTATTTACAACTCCATCCTCAAACCTAAATCAAAACAAACAAGAGAACAATAGGGACAGCCGCGCAGGTATAGAATTTGATCAGATGGCACTGGAGATTTAAATAATATTGACAGGACAGAAATGAACCTTTCCTGAATAGCTTTAGAATGATCTTGAGCTATAAGAGTACATAGACTAGTGTACACACATGGACCATTATGGAACCTACCTGGAGCACTGAGGGATCACATCATACTATGAAAGAAAATACTATGATTTAATGTTGAAAATCATATTCTGTTTTCTAAATTGTGTTTTTACTATCGTTGTGGTATTGGAATTGGTACCGAGTTTATTCCTTAGTATTGAAATTGTGTTTGACATTTTTGCATTGTGACAACATTATAACTTATACAGACAATTATACCTCACCACCCTGATTTTCAACCATGTTTTAGTGCTTGCCTGGTCCAGGGTTGTCATGTCAAATTGGGCAAGTCAGTATGATGCAACTGACAGACGCATACTGGATGCCCTCCCTGTCACATCTTCTTTTAGTTGTCTAGTATCACTATACTGGCCACTATCTCAGCATGTACTGTGTCATTTTGGCCAAGTTAAAGGTAATAAACGTAATAAATGTAATTACTATGGAGAGCCAGTAACATAATAGCATCTGGACAATAACAACTACATTATTAGTGGCAGTTTTTACATTGTCAGAGAAAAGTGTCCTTGTCAAGCCAAAGATATAATAACCCACCAATAATGTAATCACTTCTTACAGTGTGTCAAACTGAGGTACATACACCACTGGTGGTACAAGCTCCTTCAGGTGGGACGTGTTTGTGGGTTTGTCTCATTTAGATTTCATTTATTCACTTTTCTCTCTTCCTTTGTTTTAGTCCCACATAAAACCTGTTATAGTCCTGTTATAAACCTGGTATAGCCCGAGATTAGACCTATGAAGTCCTGTTATAGACCTAGTTTAGACATGGTTTAGATCTCATAGTACTCTGAAAACCAGATCTTTTCTTTGGAGCTACTTGGTTTGAAAAGTTTGGGAGCCATTGACTGACTGATACTTTATTGATCCCAATGAAAATCACATTATTGTCAAGATGTTATGACATCATTGCCTCACCTTAGTTATTACTTATTAATATTATTAACTTGTTATTAACATTATCGGCTTATTACATTTTAACTTGGCCAAAATGATGATGTTATTGACCTTTATTATGTTTTTGGTTGCTACAGACCAGGCACTGGGAGTTGGTGCTGGTCGGTATTTAGCCCAGTGACTTGTGTACTGGGTGCACCAGTACACAAGCTATCAACATTTTCCAGTAGTTGAGCGGATATCGAGATGATGACCTACTGTTGAGCTTGTGTTTCATGGTAGCACTTCCCTATGGCCTCCTGTAGCTAAGTTATGTTGTGCATTGCAGGTGTTATAATGAAGTCAGAAGACACATTAAGTTTGTAGAGTACTGCTTTAAAAAGCCTTAAAGAAGCTTAAAGAAGACAGATTGTGCTTGTATCTGCTATAGATATAATCTATGACAGCCATGAATCATTATGTTATAAGTTGGGCATTTTAAATCACAATGCTCATCTAAATGATTTAATAAAAGAAACAAAACTTCCAAATTAGAAAACTACAGTGTGAGAGCTGATGTTGTCGTAAATCTCCTCACAACAAAGCTCCGTATGATATGGACCCCTCCTATGGAGAGCTGCACATCACAACTAGTAAGTACCAGATTTTTTTTTTGTTCCAAAATGACTACGGGTTACTGCCGATACTTACACATATCACAGAAAGAAAATACACAACCGGAGAATGAAAAATGGCAAAATGGCATCTTGAAAATAAGAGATTAGGAGGAACTATAACATGGTTAAAAGCTCTATTTTGAGCAAATTTAGTTTAATGGATCTGCTTTAAACAGGTTTTCCAAAGAAATGTTTGACGCTGCCTCTGCATGGCTTTGTTGTGTTTCCACCTTTATTTCCTCCATATACTGTATTTTTCAGACTATAAGTCGCACTTTTTCATGGTTTGGGTGTTTCCTGCAACTTATACTCTGGTGTGATTTATATATTAAAATGTTCACACTGACAGCTGCATGAGGACGCTCTAGGCTTGTGTGCCAGTATCTGCTGCTCCTATTGCTCCTGTACCACTGTCACTTGGCTCTACTGTGCATGTCTCCTGCAGAAAGAGCTGCTTGTCCTGTCTGTATCAAGGCAGTCGATCACATTACTTCTGCACCATTTTAAACAAACTAGACAACTGAGAAGACTGAATACAAATGCCCCCAAAAAGAAAATCATATTTTGTAGATTACAGGCTGCAAGTAGCAAAATCTGCAGCTGAAAACGGTAATCGAGCAGCAGAAAGAAAGTCTGGAGTGAGCAAGAAACTTGTGACACCAGGAAACTTTCCTGAAGTCATTGGATGGATGGACAAGACCTGGACTTCAGTGACATCGAAACCATCCTGTCGGGATTCAAAAAGACCGGAATAATTCTAACTGGAACTGATGCTGAGTCTGACGACAGCGACACAGAAGAGGAAGCGTCGCTCTGTTTACCTCCGGAGGTCGAGTTGCTCAGAAGTGACACCGAGGATGAAGAATTGAATGGATTTAGTGATTTGGAGTGAGATGGAGAGTTTGGTTAAACTTGTTCTGTTCTGTTGTTTATGTTATAGTTTATCTGAAGAACTGTTCATATGTGACGTTAACAGTCTGTTGTTCTCTCTTCTATTGTTATTACTAGAACTTGACTTTACACAGGAAATGTTGGTTCCTGGTCTCTGTTTTTATAAAATAAATTTCTCCCAAAAATTGTGACTTATATATGTTTTTTTCTTCTTCATTATGCATTTTTTGGCTAGTGCAACTGCGTACAGCAGGAGCAACTTAGAAAAATATAGTACATGTCCTGTAGCAAACCCACTCATACCAAGACTTAGCACTGGAAGTCACAGTCAGCCTGCCACCTCTTGAACCAAAGACAGCAGTTGGGGTCATTCCACTGTCCTCTGTCCAAGTCAGATGTTACAAGTGATCAGACAAATTCTTTCTATAATCTTAACAATCCTAACCAATTCAAGTCACTAGAAAATGTACAATATAAAACATCACTGACTGTTATTTTGTTTTGAAAATTCCCACATTTACAGACACAGGGAAATAATAATTGACATTAAAGAGGGTGTATTTTACTTATATGGGGTACTAACTACTACGTTACACATAACATTAAGGCAGTCCCCCTGCAGAGTACTATCACATTCAGCACTTTCAGTGTAACAAGGCTCCTTATTTTAAGACTACTAATGAAAAAGTGAAAAGACTAAAATTAGTTTCAGGTTCAGCTTTTCAAGTTGAGTACAGTATTTTTGTATATATATGGAGAATTGCCTTGTGGGAGCATTGGTGACTTCACTAGTAGCACTTTTTAGACTTCTTCACTTTTTCACTAGAAATCTTAAAATAAGGAGGCTTGTTACATTGAAAGTATTTGTTAGTCTGTTGTCATACATGAACAGCATTAATCACACCATCTCTCAGCAGAAAATGACTGATCTGCTGTGGCTCTAGTCCAGTCCAGGCATAGCCAGTCTCCCCAGGGCACTGCCTGGCATTTAGAATCCATATTCCCACCAGTCTGCTTCTTATCAATTATCCTGCTGTTCACACCCACCGCCGCCCCCTCTGTGGAGTTAAAACAGGATAATCAGTTCCACAGGGAACCCCCTCTCCCCCAACCCCCCACCCACCACCCGTACACACTCACAGAGGCAGGCTCAGCATTAGCACCTCCTCCCTGAGCACTTAGCACCAGCTCTGGCGCGGCGTGTTACAGCAGTTAGGCCCCACACCTCATCACTGCTCCCTGAGGGCCACACAGACATGTGAGCCATCCTGTTCCCACACAAGCATCTGTGTGTATGCCCCGCCTGTAAACACAGGACACTTAAGAGGACGGTTTAAAATAAACAGCATCCACCATTTTCCATTTGCATGTTGAAGAGATTCTGTTTAGTGAGGTTGTCTCCTGAAGGTTAATTCAAGGTATACTTCATTAGCCTGTGTAGGCATGTGACCAGGTGGTCACCGGTGTTAAAATTTCCCACCATGGTGCATCCACAAATGCGACGCCTAACTTGACACTCCCGGCGTCAGTGATTAGAAACTAGAAAAAGGTACACACGCCTCAGTGTGAGTGTCGGGGCTTTCTGGGGGTAGCTGGATGCGGCGCGTGTAAATAACTGGAGTTATTTTTTCTAATACTGTTAAATCCTGTTCTGATGTGGTGTTTATGATAAAAAGTGTTGTATGGAGTTGGCGGTGGTGACAGCAGCTGCTCCGATCTCGCTCCAAGGTGCGCTCTTCTAAATTCTAGGTAAATGCTTGCCTGGAAATCCAGAAGGATATTTGGAGTATATTTGGTTTGGTGGTGGCCTATGGCATTCTTCAAGTAACTCATGTATTTTGTGTAAGAGATTGCCCTGCTGCTCATAGTCTTGCTCTCAAATTCTGCTCTTAGATTCCTTTTTTTATTGTAGCTGTTGACTGTAGTTGTGCTTATGTATTTATTGGTCAGGGTAGTTGAGTAATAGAGGCTAGTGCGGGTTTGCCTGCACCAATAGCACAAGACACTTTAGACCTTGTAGGCTGCTAGTACCCTGCACTTTAAACATCTATAACTCAAAGTACTTTAAGCCCATACACTTAAGCACTTTATACACTAAAAACTAATTACAGCACTTTATCTTATATTCTGCACATGTTGTGCCATAAAAGAAACACGTTTTAAAAGGATTGTTTAAATAAAAAATTGTACATTTCCACTATGTACGGCCTTTGTCCTTTGTATTGCCAGACTTGCCTCTATTTTATAAATGAATGTATTGAGGAAAATTTGATAAATTATATTTGATTTTATTCACTCTTCTTTTGACATGTTGTTTGAACGATAGTTGTGGGTCCAATGTAACTCCCAGATACTTCATTTCATTTCATGGACCAGTTTCAGTTTTCTTCCAAGCACATGTGGGTCTGTATCTATGCCAGTTTTTTTTTTTTTTTTTTGCAGCTTGCTGTTTGTTTTTAGAGTGAACATACAAAACCGCATCATCAGTGTACATCTGACAGATGACATTAGATGGACAAATTTGACGCAAGTCATTAATCTACATGTTTGTGCATTTTATTGCCATGTCAAGTGCATTAGACCACTTAATGGCACTGAATTTACAAGCAGCTTCTTAAAGATTCTATTAAGAGGAAGAGACATAAAACATGAAACATCAGTGCCATATTCTCTTCACACACAGTGGCACAGCTGAGAGACACTGGAGAACTCTATTTTGTTGGGAAGGTGCCTGTTGTTAGATAAGGAGCTGTGGCCCTATGCCAGTCAAAATGCCGCTCACATCAAGTGTCTCCACATACAAAATGTTCACTGCAAACTCGGGATGATTTAGGCAGTCAAAGGTTTCCTTTTTGGTTCTTCCTGTGGATCAATCCTGCCCATCGCCTTCACCTTTCACTATTTTTCAATTCCGTTGTGAAGAGAAACAGTTTGAACAGAGGTTTGCAGTCACACACATCTGATTCACTTTTGCATTTATGGAGTTTGCAAACAAATTTCTCGAGTCGTTTTCCACCGTTAGGATCCAACAACCACACAATTAACAATGTCCGAATCCCAAAACTAAAATATGACAATATCAGAACCAACAAAAGTGATATGGTTCAAAAGACTTTGTGTCTATTGACTTTGTCAATAGACACATCCCACTGGGAAAACAAACATGGAGGTTTGATGCTCACTTTTTTGGAAAATCCTTCCCAGTATGAACTGCGCAATGACCGGAAGTCTGAGATTCTTGATGCGTGTATAGTGTTACAGAACAACATGTGGCATCCCTCAAACCTTTAAAGAGACCCTGATGTCAACAGAGACCTCCAGTTGGAACTACAACACACATCAACTGATGTGTGATTGGTCCTCTGTCCTCCTATTGTCTCCCTGCAGTGAGGAATCTTAGAGTGATTGTGGACTCTGTGTTCAAATGGCACAAGTCCAGCGTCTTTCAGTTGAGGCTCCTTGCTAAAATAAAGCCCAACCTCCCACAGGAGGATTTAGGGGAAGAAAAACAAAAACAAACATCAATGCATCTGTAACATTGCACCTGGACTATTGCAATTAGGACAGGACCAGGGCTCCTACAGCGCTTACAACAGGCCCAGAACACTGCAGCTCGACTGCTGACAAAAACTATGAGATGAGAGAAACCTGCCCTGTCTTATATCGGGTGCAATTTAAAATCTTACTGATTGTGTTTAAGTGTTTGCACTCCATGGGTCCAGTCTATTTGAGGGAGTTACTGCAGCCCTGCACTGCACCCAGAGCCCTGAGGTCAGTTGACCAGCTCCTACTGGCTCTGCCCAAGACCAGGCTCAAGACAAGAGCTGACAGAGGCTTTTCTGTGGCAGTGCCCGGACTGTGGAACAACCTTCCTCTTCCTGTCAGATCCTCTCAGTCTGTAACGCAGTTTAAGACAAGACTGAAAACTCACCTCTTCCCTGGCATTTAATACGAGCTAGTCAGGTCATCTTGGTGATTTACATGTATTGTGTTATTATCTCTTTCTTCTGTTTTTGTTGATTTTTATGTGAAGCATATTGTGTGCTATATAAATAATTAAATTGAATTGAATTGAAGCAATTTTGGAAGAGGTGAACTCTCTCAAAGAAAACAGGACATTTGAACTGACTACATTAGCTGAAGGTAGAACCACTGTGGGTGGAAAATGGATCTACGCACTTAAAGAAAATGAGCATGGAAAAATCTTTCAAGCAAAAAGGATGTAGCCAAACAGAAGGAATAGATGACCATGAAACATTTGCACCAACACCTAATATCACATCAGTGCTCTTATGTAGATTGCAGCCCAAAATGATCTTATTGTTCTTCAAATGGATGCCAAGAGGACATACTGACATGCCCCCTTAGAGGAGGCAATGTTGAGGAGCCAGGAGAGAACTTGGGGTACAGGTTAAGAAAATCTCTTTATCGTCTAAAACAATCAGGTCGAACCTGGTCCAAACTTTTACAAGATTACCTGGAACAAAATGGTCTAGAGGGAAACCCCTCTGGCTGCTGTGTATACAGAAAATGTATAGAAAACCAAACTGTATTTGTCATTATCTGGGTCGATGACTTTATCATCGCTGCCAGCAATCTGGACTTATTGAGACCTTTTAAAGAAACAATGAGGTCCAAATTCAGACATTACCACAAATGAAGAAAATGACAAATGTGATCCTGTTAAGCACAGAGAGTACCAGCAGGTTGCGGGCAGTCTTATATTAGCCCATGACTTGCACAGGACTGGACATTAGCTGGGTTGTCAGCAAACTCTCACAAACTAAAGAGAGAGGACTGGTGGCAAAATGTCCTAAGATATCTCAAAGGCACAAATGACCATGACTTGGTGTTTAAGAAAAATGATAATCTTGGAGCATTTGGTGACTGTGACTGGGCATCCTCAGTAACTGACAGATGCAGTACTGTAGATGCAGTACCCCAGGGCACTGGTTTGCTTTCACAAGACAAGGTCGTGTAATATCTTGGAAATCAAAGAAACAGCACATAGGGCTAACCACTACTACACAAACATATACTTAACTCAAGTATTCAATGGACGGAACAATACGATGTACATTTGGAGACAATAATAATGCATCAGTTTTAGATGTGCTTTTTTGGACACTCAAAGAAACTTTACAGAGCATTATTCATTCACTCCACACCCAGTGGTGGTAAGCTACTACTGTAGCCACAGCTGCCCTGGGGCAGACTGCCGCAAGTGGGGTTGCCAATCTGTGCCATAGGCCCCTTCGATCACCACCATCACTCACACACCAATTTCATACTAGGCAATGTGGATGAAGTGCCTTGCCTAAGGACACAATTACAGCAGTTTTTATGACTGTCGCCCCCTTGTGGCACCTGATTTTCCCTGCAGACTCTCAAACTACAAACCAGTCGCAGCCTGCTTAACTTCTGAGATCTGACGGGATCAGGCTTTGATAAGCTGTTATGGCCACAATCAAGGAGCAATTGCTCTGAACAAAAATCCAGTCAATCGAAAGAGGTCAAAGCACATCAATGTAAAATATGACTTTATTTGAGAAGTTTGAAATGAAGGAAAGATGAATATTGTATACTGTCCATTAGAAGATACGGCAGCAGACATATTAACTAAACCTGTGACCAGAGCAAGAATAGTCAAGATTCAAAAATGGTTCTATGGGAATTTGAGTTCCAGGTAAACTGCATGAGAACAAGGAGGAGTGTCAGGTTTGTGTTCCCATGTTCTCACAAATGCTTTTATTTCATTTAACAAAAATATTTAATTTTTGCACATTACTTATTTTTTATGCCTTTGCTATAGACATTTTTGTGCTCTGATGTCAAGATTGTGTTCAAGCAGCCTGGGATGTTGTGCCACGCATCTTCAATAGAAAGTGACACAAAGTCAAAACATGTCTTTTATTAAGAATAATGTCAGAACAACAAAATCCTTCAAGCTCCACTGCACCCAGGACCCAAAAGTTGGTACTACACTCCTCTGTACCCATCCCGTCCCCCTCTTCTCTTGTGCCTGACCCTCTTTCCTCCCTATGGCCCTTTGTGCCAATGTACCCAATACCCAGGCCTCCCCATTTGTGCAGATTTGTTCTCTTCCCTCCCCCTTTGTGCCTCCCCCCTCCTCCCTCCTCCCTTCCCTTATCCCTTTGTGCCCATGTACCCAATACACTTTGCTCTTCCTTTGTGTCCCCTCCTCTCTGTGTGCCCGTGTGCCCAGCCCCCCCTTGGCACAGAGCTGACAGCCCCAAGAGTAGGACCCACATGCTCCCGTCTCCTGCCTCTGTAATTCTGGCTTTTGGTGTCCACTCCATGTCATTAGAAAGCAGAGCAGCAGTTATTTGTGTCCTGTGGCCGGATGTATGTATGCAGAGGCTGTGTGTGTGTGTGTGTGTGTGTGTGTGTGTGTGTGTATGTGTGTGTGTGTACGTGTGTGTGTGTGTATGTGTGTGTGTACGTGTGGTGTGTGTGTATGTGTGTGTGTGTGTGTGTGTACGTGTGTGTGTGTGTACGTGTGGTGTGTGCATGCGTGTGTGTGTGTGTGTGTGTGCGCATGTTTGTGTGTGTGTGTGAGTGTGTGGATGTATGTGTGTGTGTGTGTACGTGTGGTGTGTGTGTGTATGTGTGTGTGTGTGTACGTGTGTGTGTGTGTGTGTGTGTGTGTGTGTACGTGTGGTGTGTGTGTATGTGTGTGTGTGTGTGTGTGTGTGCGCGCGTGTGTGTGTGTGTGCATGTTTGTGTGAGTGTGTGGATGTATGTGTGTACATATGTACATGTGTGAGCCCGTGCGTGGGTGTACATATTTGTGTGTGTATGCATGAGTGTGTGCGTGTGTGGGTGTGTGTGTGTGTGTGTGTACTGTTCACTTCAGTATCCCACTGTAAAATGAGTAAAAGCCAAACCTCCTGAGATTTTGACCAAAAAAATACATTAAAACTAAATCATTTATTTCATCATAGTTGCTTTAATTGGACTAAAAATATTCGTACTGTTAGTAAGTTAGTACTGCTTGCTTCTCCATAAACCTGACCTGTAACTACTTGGCTCTTGGAAAATATTCAGAAGTTTCTGAACTTTCTAACTCCATGGAAACCGCTTACCAGGAATTTTACACAGTGGTGCTTTAAAGAAAAAAGAAAGAAATGATTGATAATGTTCCTTAGTAAAGGCCACCGACTATTTACAATAACAAACGAGGATTGTACAGCTCACCTGTCTGATATCACACATTACTGTACCATGACTGAGCAAGAGGGACACTGTTTTACACATGAATACTTTGTTTACGTGGATCTACATAGAGTACAGTGCTGTGCATGGGTGTGTCTGGGCAGCAGGGTGAGCTCAGGAGCTCTCAAACTTTCTCCACAATCCTGTAGGCCACGTCTGTCTTTAACAAGAGGAACATTTACCTATAGTTGTCCTCTTCTCTGACATCAGCTCTGTGCTGCCATAGTAACATCTCCTCAGCTCATTAACACGGCTGTTTCTCAAATGCAAGGTACCTTACCTTGCTTCCTAATAA
The DNA here is from genome assembly GCF_026225935.1 of Boleophthalmus pectinirostris. NCBI lineage: Eukaryota > Metazoa > Chordata > Actinopteri > Gobiiformes > Gobiidae > Boleophthalmus > Boleophthalmus pectinirostris. The sequence continues at coordinate 41,536,502 of NW_026571515.1, read as the reverse complement.
CCTGTTGGAGCAGGTTCCATGTTTGTATCATCCATCCACATCACACTCATGAAGAGGGCGGCTCAGCCTGACACAGGTCAGAGTCTGTTTCTGAGCTAAGAGAAGGTGCAAATGATGATTTGGAACAACACGTTTGACCTCAAATTTAGTAACGTGCATGTGCTCCAATATCTGTGAAGATCAAATCAAACTGTGAGTAAAGTTTATGTGGGATTTTAGCATCTGTCTTGTCATACAGTGAGTCCATGACAACACTCTTCTGTGTCATTACATTTTTACTGCACTTTATATAACTGAGCAGCCTCTTAAAGAGGGGACATTTTACTTATGCAGTAAGTGCTAACACATATCACCACCAGATGACCATGTCACCCTTTAGAGTTTTGAAAATGCTATTCACCGAAAACAACGTATCAACATGTTCAAATAAGTTTCATTTCTGAGCCCCTCACTCCCCCTTCAGAGCGCTGTCACAACAACAGGCATCCCACTAATGAAACTACTGCACATCATACCAGATTAGTCAAGTTGTAGTGTATTGTTTTGTATCATGTTGTTTATTGAAAATGACAGGAGCATGGATAGTACAGGCTGTTGGGCTGAGCTTTGGACAGGATTGTACTGTTTACCACAGTACAATTCAATCTACTCTTCAGACAGGTTTTTGATGAGAGAATGTCCTAATATAATAGAAGGGAATAAATTCTCTTTAAAAAGACATACTTTACTTTTTGGAGTGTATGACAAGGTGAGCAGTTAGCATCAGGAGGTGAGCGGTTATCATGAGGAGATGTGTGGTTATCATGAGGAGGTGCACGGTTAGCATGAGGAGTTTGTAATGGCAATGAGAGCCTTGGTTAGTAATAGAGTTGTGTTTTCAGAAGGTCAGGCCTCTGCTCTGTGCTGGAGAGGAGCAGCTCAATGGGCTTGTTTACCAGCGGTCGCACAATAGCCTCCATGTGAACGGCAGCAGCGGCAGGCCCAAAATACACCCATTCTGTTTGTAATATCACTCTGCTGCTAAATATGGACTCTGCCCCGTCCTCTCAGGGCTACACCACATCCTCCTGACCCACCGCCAAAAACTAACACCCAAATCACTATACCTGATGTCCACTTCAAACTCATATGTCATTCAAGTCTGCATGGGGACACTTAAAGAGGGAGTGTTATGCAAAATCACTTGTGTGTAATATTGTAGTGATCTCTCCCAGGCTTTAAAGATTCTTAGCCCACAAGTCTACATCAGCCATGCTCCCACATGTCAATTCTCCATAAATATACAAAAACATGACACAAAAGTGTGCGCAGCTTGACAAACCTGATACAATGTGCAGTGGTTTCATTAGTTAACACAGAGAGCGAAGAGAGGGGACACAAAGCATCAAAAATTACTTAATTACAACTTAATACGTTGTTTTTAGCGAATGTAACATTTTCAAAACAATAAAAGGTGATCTAAGTATATTATACATTAGCAGTTAATACCCCATAAAAGTAAAATACCTCCTGTTTAAAAAGACAAATGGATGAGGCAGTATGGACTGTGTGAAAGGCAAAATCTGATGCTTAGACCCTTATTCAGAAAAGGGGGTCAATTCAAACTCTTCAGAAGACATTGAATGCAGAACACAACCTGAAGCTCTCACTCTTGGCTCTGTGTTGGCGTCTTCATCACTTCAATGTTCATAACCTAAATAGAGCCGTGACTCTGGCTCAGAGCTGCTCTCAGGGGCCAAGCAGAACAGGAGCAGCCTGGAGGTCATGTCCCCTCTGTGCTCCACATGTCCCAAACCTTATCATAGCTTCCTTCTCCTGAGAGTCCTGATGGTTCCACACCAGAGCAGTGCTAGAACTCTGTTGTCATACACATTACATGAAGAATAAAGCAGACATATTATGCTTGTGTTTGCGATAACCTCGCATGGATCATTATGTTATAAATTGCACATTTTAAATCACAATATTCATCTAAAATGACTTAATAAAAGAAACAAGACCACTGACTTTCACTTTAGATGGCACTGCTAGTGAGCAGCAGATCACTTTTCATTTGGACCAAAATGACTACATGACTGATGACATGATGCAGAATCCTACACATGTCACAGATTTAAGAAATAAAACTAGAGAACTACGTAAGTACTGAGGAGTGGGCGTATACCAGGGACGATGAAAATGGGGCTTGACTGGCAAAATGGCTTGGAGTTTATATCAGGGTAAACAAATATACTATGGTTAAAAGCTCTGAAAAGTCCATGTTTCATAATTGGTCTGATTTAAGCAAGAGGATTTTAATTTCCTCCTTCAGTGACCACTCTTATCTCTGTTTTCAGCTGTCAAAAAGACCAACTGCTGGACACTGAGAATAGTTAAACTGAGTTCAACACACAAGTTAAGAGCTACTAAGTCTGAAAGTCTAAAGTTCTGACACAGCCATCTGAAAATGTGTGGCACTCGTGGAAATGAGGCGTATGCATGTGAGGCCACTGTGTGTGGAGGCTGCATGTGATCCTAAGGCTCCTCCTGGTGGTCTGCTGTTCCCCATCACCCTGGGTTAAGTCTAGTACGAATGCTTTTCCTACTAGACTTAACCCAGGTTCTCCTGACTTCTACATCTACTTGGTGATTTTGGTCTTGTGGATGGAGCTTTGTATTGTAGTGAGACTGTGCTCCTGTTTTAGCCTGTACTGCTCTGTGAGTCTGCTGCTCCTCTCCAAATGTTTATGGAGGTATAAAAGGAAGCGGAGTGCTCGTTTCCAGTTAAATGCAGTATTTGAGTGTGAGCGGGTTGGGCCGGAGCAAAGCTGTAAGTGGAGTCTCCAACCAGTCATTTTAAAGAAGCTATTATTTACATGGTCGCAGTACTGTGTCCAGGCACATGGCACAGTGTGCAAAGGGTCCAACCAGTGAAAAGTGCAGTTCTGCAAAATAGAGCTCAGAGCTTTTAATGTTACTTCACATGCGCCATGTACTCACCCAAAGTTTTATTTGGAGTGAGGTATGCATGTTTAATTGTATATTTTCAACATGCAATTTGTCGATCAACTCCCATTTTCTCCCCTGGTACATGTCACCCACTGCTCTGTACTTACTTTGTTCAGTTATTTTTGATGAATATTGTCATTTAAATTATAACATAATGATCCACGGGTGTCATATAAAGGAGACACAAGCACAATACTATACCTTCCTTAAAATTTATAGTACAAAAAATAAAATACCACAATAAATTACTCAAATGAATAAAATGAGAGAGGATTGGAAATGTTTGTCACTTTTGCAGTGAGGGTCACAGGGCAGTGCCCTGGCTCTTTTGCTGATGTGTATAAGGTGTTATGTTGTTGGGAGGGGAGGTTAGATCTGAGTCATAGTCAGGGACTGGGTTTAGTTCTGGCTAAGTCCTGGTTCAGTCGTCACACTCAGTGCTCAGGTCAGTCCGGTGTTCATGTCATTGTTCTGAGGGGACTTTGACACTACTTTAAATATTTGATCACCAACTCCATATTCAGCGTGCAGATCAAAGTTGGATTTTTGCAGTGGAAGCATTTTGAAAAGCCCTCCTCAGCAGAAAATGAAGTCCTTTGCACTTAGTCCAACTTCTGGAATAGCTCAAAAGCATAAAAACACATTTGGACTATATCTTAGTCATCCTGTATAAGGCGGTGAACTCTGAACACTGGACCTGAGAACTGATCCATCTTTATACATTTAAACATTTTACATTAAATGAATGCATACATTTTAAATAGATCATCTTAAAATCTAGATCACTTGCTTTGGAACGTACATTAAAGGACAAATATTCTATTCTATTTTCTAATCTTTGTTATAATGTCCCTCAAAAACAGACCTGGAGTTGTGTTTTGTTTCATTCTTACATGTTTGAACACACAAACCTGCCTATTTAGGCTAAGTTCTTCCCTCAAACAGAAAACACTCTGTTCCACCTTGTGATGTCATGTAATACAGGAAGTGCTCTGCTGTGTTTTTTAAACTACATACACCTTCATTAGCATCAGTTGGATGATTTCACCCCTGGAAATTCCAATATCTGAACTAAAAAAAGAGCTGTTAAGTAGAAAACTATCACATTGTGACATCACAAGATGGAACAGAGCATTTGGAGCTTTGGAGATGTAGATAGACTAATAATAAAGGGTTATTCAAACATCTGTAAATGAAATAAAACACTGCTGTAAGTTTCTGAGGAGGTATCAACATTCTAACATCGTTTAACGCTCAGTCAATTTTAAGGAATATATACATATATATATATATATATATATATTATATATATATATATATATATATATATATATATATATATATATATATAAATAAATAAATATATACTTCTGAGTGTGTGTAACATTATTTATTTATCTATTTATTTATTTAAGTCCACCTAACGAATTCAACAGAAAGAAGTTTTGGATAAAATACAGTTTATACAGACTTACAACAGCTACTCTAAATGAGTCTAATATTGTCTGTGGAATGTGCCACTTTTTTCAAACTTTGTTCATTGCTGACTCAGCAAACAAGCCTGTATGGGCACATCTCATTTCTCTTAACTTGCTTCCTTCTTTTTGATTCCTCATCTTTGTCCTGGAAATAGGTGAGAAAGTTCCACCTCCAGAGGAGACACAGAAGAGCAGAGGACAGAGGAAAGGAAGAGGAGCAGAGGAGAGAGGAGAGAGAGGAGCAGAGGAGAGAGAGAGCAGAGGAGAGAGAAGAGGAGAGAGAGGAGCAGAGGAGAGAGAAGAGCAGAGGAGAGAGAAGAGCAGAGGAGAGAGAGCAGAGGAGAGAGAGGAGCAGAGGAGAGAGAAGAGCAGAGGAGAGAGAAGAGCAGAGGAGAGAGAAGAGCAGAGGAGAGAGAAGAGCAGAGGAAAGGAGCAGAGGAGCAGAGGAGCTGAGGGTGAATGGGACAGACTTTCCTCAGGAACTGGTTCTGACCAAAATTATTATTTCAGGACTTTTAAATCAAAGTCAGACCAGTGTCTTTATTTTAAGATAAATGTGTTTTAACTCTAACTGTTTCCTCTGTGGTTTCCTTCCCTTGCCTCCTTGGAGTTTTGGGACACCACTTAATCTGACGCATTTGATTGACAGCTGAAAAATGGAGGATCGAGGAGAGGAATTGAGGAGAAGGAAGAGAGGAGAGAGAAATGAAATGCTCCGGTATCATGTCCCATATAGCTTTGCTGAGTTCTTGATTCTGACCACAGTGGTTTTACCATCCAAATGAGAGCAGGAGCAAAGAGGATCTCTGCAGGCCACAAACTGCACCATGTCCTGAGACGAGTCCAGGGCAGATGAACTACTGGTGCTTTTTATTAATCAACATAATAACAATGAAGTTTATACTCATAATACATTTATATGGTAGTACAGGTGGGCGGAATAAATTCAATATAAATTATAAATAAACTGAAAATAAACCACCGCTCCCATCCCATATATATATATATATTTATATATATACATACATACATACACACACACACACACACACACACACACACACACACACACACACACACACACACACACACACACACACACACAAGGAAAGCAGCTACAGCCAAATATCTGAAAAGAGTGAGGCAAGTCCTAAGAAGCAGCTCAATGGCAAGAACAAGGTGCAGGCAATCAACAGCTCCGCCCTGCCAGTGATCAGATACCCTGCAGGGATTGTAAGCTGGCCAAAGGACGAGATACAGACCACAGATGTTGAGACACGAAAGCTCCTGACCTGCATGGAGGGTTCCATCCCAAATCCAGCACCCTGAGACTGTATGCAAGCCGGAAGGAAGGAGGCCGAGGACTAGTGAGTGTGGGAACCACTGTCCAGGATGAAACATCCAAGCTCCTTGAGAACATCAAGGACAAGGCCCCGACAGATGAGGTGCTCAGAGAATGTCTCAGACAGTGGGGTCCAGAGGAAGAGGTGCTGGAGGGACCATCATGGCAGGACAAGCCCCTACATGGGGCGAACCACCGGAACATAACTGAAGTGGCTGATATCAAGAAATCCTACCAATGGCTTGAGAGGGCTGGTCTGAAGGACAGCACAGAGGCACTGATCCTGGCTGCTCAGGAGCATTTGTACTTATACAAGTCATTCTTTATGTGCACCAAGCTCTGCTACAACATCCATCTGCTATGGAGAAGACGACAGCGGCGCCCAATCCAAACATGTAATCTTATCAACACGGACACATGCAACACGAACGGTATGTAATAGTTTCTGTAGACTTAAAACTTTTAATTACATATGTGATAGTTGTAATTGCTCTTTGTTTATTTAAGTTTAGTTGGTTCATGTTGGGAACAAACTTTTTAGTTCCCGAACGCTCTGATTTCTGGCGTGAACACTTGAGTCGGTTCAAGATTAGGTGCGGGAACCGGCACTGGCACGGTTCTGTCAGCCTGAAAACGCCTACAGTGGCTCCACCAGGACCCCAGCCCTGCCCACAGCCCCACGCAGTCAATATGACGGAGACGTGCTGCTATTATGAGTTTAGGGTCGGTACTCATAGAGGTGGATAGTATCAAAACAGATTTCTTCAAAATAATATTACTTAAATAAAAAGAAAAAGATGTGGTCCATGCAGGAAATTACTCGAGTAAGAGAAACTACCACCAAAAAATAAAAAATAAATACAAATTAAGGGTAGACCACGAAAATGAGATAACCTAATTATATCTATGTGCAGTGCAAGAAAACACAAACAGATTTAAGAGTATTCACCTCAACAAAAACAAAACATCTGGACAAGTTTGTGTATGTGACCACACAGTCCCATTACAGGTGCAGGCTAGGAGAGGCATTCAACTGCACATGATAAGTATAAGACAAAACTAGTATACTATATTATTATTATTATTAGTCTGCTTATGTCTCCAAAGCTGAAAAAGCCCCGTTCCCCCTTTGTGATGTCATGTAGTGATAGTTTTTAAGTTTTAACAGCCCCTTTTACCTTTAGTTCAGTAGAGATGGGCACTTCCAGCACTGACATTATTCAAATTTTCTCGTGAAGGTGTCTGGAGTTTAAAGACACAGTGGAGCACTTCCTGTATTAACCCATGACATCACAAGGTGGAGGAGAGTATTTTCCGCTTGAGTAAGGAACACAGTCTAAATATACAGGAAACATGTGTGAATGAAAAAAAAAAACAGAACAGAACTCCAGGTCTGTTTATAACTTAGATCAGAAATAGCATCTTTTGGGCCCGAGACAGAAAAAGTAAATGATATATATTCCTGTTTGCCCACACGTCTGCTTTGTCTTGAACCCAAACTCCATGAGGATTTCCCGTCCTCCCCAGGCTCACAAGCAGCATTATGCAAATCCCAGGGCCTTCACGCCGCTCCCGTGAATAGGCTCATCTACGGTAGAGGATTTATTAGCACAATACAGATTTGGACTGGACCACGTGCCGAGCCGGAGCTGCTACCACACAGCGCAGAGGCAGCAGCACAAAGCTCTGAGCCTGACAAATAAGGGTGTGGGCGGAAGATGCTTTTCTGCTAATAACAGGCCACCAGATAAAACAATATCAAGTCCTTAGAATCTCTCGGTTTTGCATGGACATCTACGTGTACATTGTGTGGATCGTTATCAGCCGTCAGGTGTCTTTACTGCCTATAACCTTTCACATTTCACAAGAATAATAAAGAAGAATCAGACAAGCATGTGTTCAAGCTGTTGTTACCCTGGCAACAGTCTTTTGGTTGGTTGGGGGCAAACACAGCTAAAGAAAATCAGACAAACAGAGGAGGACAGGGTGCAGAGGAGGAACAGAGTTTAGAGGAGGAGTGAGTGACGAGGAGTAGGGCGTGGATGAGAAGTGAACAGAGGAAGAGGTGCAGAGGAGGAGCGAGCAAAGGAGGATGCACAATAGGAGTGAACTGACTAAGGAAAGAGCAGAAGAGAAGGGTGCAGAAAGGAGCGGGGTGCAGAGGAGTGAGTGAGCGGGGTGTAGAGGAGTGAGCGGGGTGTGGAGGAGTGAGAGGGGTGCAGAGGAGAGAGTGAGCGGGGTGCAGAGGAGTGAGCGGGGTGCAGAGGAGTGAGTGAGCGGGGTGCAGAGGAGGGGGCAGGGTGCAGAGGAGGAGCAGGGTGCAGAGGAGTGAGCGGGGTGCAGAGGAGAGAGTGAGCGGGGTGCAGAGGAGTGAGCAGGGTGCAGAGGAGTGAGCGGGGTGCAGAGGAGGAGCGGGGTGCAGAGGAGTGAGCGGGGTGCAGAGGAGTGAGCGGGGTGCAGAGGAGTGAGCGGGGTGCAGAGGAGTGAGCGGGGTGCAGAGGAGGAGCGGGATGCAGAGGAGTGAGCGGGGTGCAGAGGAGTGAGCGGGGTGCAGAGGACATACTGTGTGGCAGGGTAAAGTACTAAAACCTGTGTAAATGTCTTTATCAGTTGTTTGTCTGGAGCAGTAGAGGAAGTGAGTGATGCTGCTGTGGACAGTTGGAGAGTCTGTGTTTGACCCAATCCTCTGGGTTATTTGAGAAGATTCAACCCAAACCGCTGGTTAGACCAGACAAAAGGTGGGACAATGTCTATCATTATGTTACATTTGAAATTTGAAATAGCCAAACTATGACCGAGCCTGTTTACTCAGCATGTGGGTTAAACAAAACAGCCCAACTCTGTGAAATAAACCCAAAAAAGTGACACAACAACCCTTACCCAGCGACTGGGGAGAAAAAAAAAATAACCCAGCAATTTTTAGCTTGTAGTTATCTCTCTTGGGCCCTATTCAAACCCTCCTTATGGTTAGCTGTAAGATTCTGTGCAATACTCTGTTCACAACTGTACATCTTTAATCCTTAAATATAAATACATCAAACAAAACTGTACACAGCAACTTGACAGACCCAATGTGATGAGAAGTAGTTTCATCACTGGGATTCACGCTGATTGTGTTCAGAGTGTTCTGAAGGGGGAGTGACACAGAGCGTCAAAAAGGACTTCTATCTGTGACATAATAATCCTGAAAAATTCAAAGTGTGCATTTTCTCATGTTCATGTTCACTTTTTACAAATGATAATGGAAACTAGGGGTGGGCGATATATCGATATTTTAAATATATCGAGATATGAATTCTGACATATCGTATATATCGATATAATGCTTATATTCAATTCTGATTTCGCCGCTTCACTTGTTTACCTTCTCTCTCGTATCCCCCGCGCGCCGCCGCCTCCCTGATTTTGTTCGCTCGTGTCTCCTTCACTCGTCACTGTCGCCGTGAACACCGAAAGTTGGTGCCAGTGAAAAACTTGAAGCACCACGAACCTTTTCCACCATTTACAGACAAGAACATCAGCAGCACATCCTCATATTCCACCGAGTCGCGTACTTTAGCCCGAAAGAAGCTAAACGAGCTGAGCTGCAGAAGAAATGTGCTGTTTATGCAAATGAGCCATGCGCTTAAGTTTCGTTTCTGTAAAATGTAAACGCACGTGCGCAAAACTGCATTAAACACATTATTATCGCAAACGGGCTGATGTGACTCTAGAGTCGTTATGCTTTATATATTGTAAAGTTTAGCAATGTAAAGTTTATTTATGCAGAAGATTTTAATTAATAATCTGCTGCAGTGTCACTTGTACAATAGTGTTTGGAAATGTTGGGTTTGATCTGCAGTGGATTGTGAGATTAAACCTCACAGCTCCTGACTGCTGATGAGGAACATGGATCTATTGAAATAAGGAACATCCTGAGCTTCTTCTGCTAAATGAGCTCATGGTTATGATTATGGTCTGGATAACAGTTAATGCAAAGATGAACTTGTGTTGAGTTGTTTTATTTATGAATGAAAAGAAGAAAATATGTATTATTTCTTTTATTTTACAGTTAAATTATTATTTATGTAATTAGGGTTTTTTGTAATCTTAAATGTTCTTAAATGTTAAACTGTCGACCTCTTACACTTTAATTTAAAAAAAAAGGACTTTGTGGAATTTGGCAGATTTGTTTTTGCAGTTTATAGTTTTAGGGGGTTATTTTTTTCTTGAACATATATTGAGATATATATCGTATATCGAGATATAGCAAAATATATCGAGATATATTTTTTGATCCATATCGCCCAGCCCTAATGGAAACCAACACAAATGAAGTGCAGTACAACTCCAACAATGTTTTTGATGATGGAATAAAGTTATAACATGGTTAAAAGCTCAAGTAGCACTTTTCTTAAAGAGATGATGTTCCACTTCTATGGGGTATTAACTGCTAAGATCACCATGCTATTTTTTACTGTTTTGAAAATAAGTTTTATTTTATGATGCTCTGAGTCTCCCCTCCCAATGCTTCCTGCATTGTACATCCCCAATTCTCAGTGCCATCACAACACAGTGTGCATTTTGCTAATGAAACTACTGCACATCATGTCAGGTTTGTGAAGTGTAGTGTATTATTTAGTATAATTAAGCCCGAGCGCCGGAAGCTGGAGAAGGGCCTATTAGTATCACAAAGCGATGCTCCTGGTGGGCGGAAAGTGAAATGACACAACGTGACCACAAAGTGACCAGGGACCCTCGCCATGACCTAGCAATGCACCAGAGGTTTACGAAAATGTCAGAGTCTCATATCAGAATATTATATTTTCTTTCTTTCTTTATTTTTTTCCTAACCAACTCATCCATTTTTCACCCACTGAACAATGACGAAAAGTCCTGAAGTTTTGGCTATTTCCAATATAATTCAATATTCCCCAAACTCCTCTGAGGGCGTTCACCCGAACAAGCTCAAATTTGGTCCACATTATCTGAAGAGGTGGAACATCAAAAGTTATCCACATTTTTCACACACATCTTACGGTCTCTGAGCAGTGAAGCGACCAAAAATTCACAAAATTTTGGAAATTTACAAATTGCTCCCATTTGCACATACAACACATACACTCTGATTTTAAAGAAATATGAAACAGTTGTTAAACTCTCTGCCCTAAAGCTACTTAATGTTTAAAAAATTAATTTCGTACAAACGCCCCCTATAGATTTAAACAAAATTTAATATGGGAGAAAAAAATTTAGTTTTTCAAAGTTTTTCTGAAATTTTGCACAAAATTTCATTTTGGCATCCTGATCCAAAAAGTCAATGACACCCATGTCATATTTTTATGGCGTTGCTATAGTGATGACATAAACTCTCCATGTTATTCTATTGGTAAAATTGCCAAATCACACAAACTTTGGCCAATTTCACTCAAATTTTAATTTTGGGTTCATACCCCGACCCTGAACAGATTGATCTAAGAAAAATGGGTGCAATAGCATTAGGGTTAGTGTGGGGCGCGGGCACGGTGCTTGTGGGGGCGCAGCGTTAGCGGGGCACGGTGTAGGCACATGCGAAGGCCGATCATTGCCGCTTGCGGCTATATTTTGTATTGTATTTGTATTTTTATCATGCTTTTGTAGTTATGAAAAGGTAGCAGGTACAGGCTTGTGGGCTGAGAACTGGACAGAATCTTAGAGTTAACTGTCAGGAGGGTTTGAATAGGGCCTGGGAGAGACTGCGAGGTCACTCAAACATGGATCTAAAACCTCTTCAGGCATGATTGTGATGACAGAACATTATAACAAGGTAGCAATCTCAAAAACATCCAATTTGCCTAACAACTTCTCTTTACTCCTTGAAACTTCTTGAATTATTTTTGATGAACCTCCCTATTCTTAGACCCCTGGCCCTGACTGCAGCTGCAATTCTCAAAAATAAAAGTGGTGATGGAGCAGACAGGCCTTGTAACTATGCAGATATGTGGCTTAGCTCCAGTGTGGCTTCCCAGCAAACTGCTTCCACGTGGGCATTCTCCCTCTGCTGCTGCTGCTGCTGCTGCTGCTCTGGTGAAATTTGGTTTACGAGCCAACTTCTCACACTGTGCGACTGTAGACCTGTTCTGAAAATGGACTTTTAAGAGCTTTTAACCATATTAGAGTTGTTTCTTCTCACCATTTACTCACCTGGAGTTGTATTTGGAGTAATTCGTGTATGTTTGAGCAATCTTTAATGCCTTATTTTTGAGACGCCATTCTACTGATCAACTAAAGTTTTCCCTGCCACTGGTGCACGTTCATAGCCTGATTCATCAGCCGGTTTCACTTTGTAGAAACTTTTTGACCTCGCAGTGTTAGAATTTGCTTGACAGTAGGCGGGTACTTTTTATCATTTAACCAATCGCTGCTATTTGGAAGTCACGTATGTAATGTGCTGGCTAACTGGTATATTACACTTTTCCCAAATCCCGTAGGAAGAAGGGCAATAACGTCTTTCCCCTTGATGAAATTCACCAAACATTCTCTTTGTTCCGGCTTTAAATCCTCGATCTCGGGAATCGTTGACAACACTCAATATATGGCTCTTCGCTGATTGGCTGGTGCCTGAACTCGCACTTCCGGGGTTTTTACAAACTGTCCAGTGAATTTTGATTCCTGACCTGGTCGCTGGAGAGAAATGAAATTGAGCGGAGGCACTAGGTGGCGCCAGCCTGACGAACACGTCTACTGTAGATGTACTAACCTCGTTCTTATGTTGTAGAGTCATTTTGGGACAAATGTAAAAAATGCTCAGCTCTAATGTGATGGTGCAGTCATCCATAGGAGGGGCCTCAGAACACAGCGCTTTGTTGTGATGACATTCACAGCCACCACAGTTTTTCAGCACACTTAATTCTTTTATTTAGTTGTTTTAGATGAATGTTGCAAATGTTAAAATGCCATATTGTGTCATAATGATCTGCAGGTGTCATAGGTTATAACTACAGAGCAGAAACAAGCACAAACAGATCTGCTTTACAGAAGAGTGGCAATTAGGGGCCATGTGACTGATGTGTGTATGAGTGTGTGTGTGCACATGTGTGAATGTGCGCATGTGTGTGAGAGAGATCATGTGTAAAGATGTGAGTGTGTGTGAGTGTATGTGTAAATATGCAAATTTGTGTGAGTGTGCCCATGTGTATAGATGCGTGTGTGTGAGTGTAGGTTTGTGTGTGTGTGTGGGCATGCCTGTGTGTGCATGAGTGTGAGTGTGTGTGTGTGCAGATGTGTGTGAGAGTGATCATGTGTATAGACGTGTGAGTGTGTGTGTGTGTGTGTGTGTGTGCGTGTGTGTGAGTGTACGGATGTGTGTGAGAGTGATCATGTGTATAGACGTGTGTGTGTGTGTGTGCATGTGTGTGAGTGTACGGATGTGTGTGAGAGTGATCATGTGTATAGACGTGAGTGTGTGTGCATGAGTGTGTGTGTGTGAGTGTGCAGATGTGTGTGAGAGTGATCATGTGTATAGACGTGTGAGTGTGTGTGTGTGTGTGTGCGTGTGTGTGAGTGTACGGATGTGTGTGAGAGTGATCATGTGTATAGACGTGTGTGTGTGTGTGTGCATGTGTGTGAGTGTACGGATGTGTGTGAGAGTGATCATGTGTATAGACGTGAGTGTGTGTGCATGAGTGTGTGTGTGAGTGTGCAGATGTGTGTGAGAGTGATCATGTGTATAGACGTGTGTGTGTGTGTGTGTGTGTGTGCATGTGTGTGAGTGTGCAGATATGTGTGAGAGTGATCATGTGTATAGACGTGTGTGTGTGTGTGTGTGTGCGTGTGTGTGCGTGTGTGTGAGTGTGCAGATGTGTGTGAGAGTGATCATGTGTATAGACGTGTGAGTGTGTGTGTGTGTGTGTGAGTGTACAGATGTGTGTGAGGGTGATCATGTGTATAGACGTGTGAGTGTGTGTGTGTGTGTGCGTGTGTGTGAGTGTACGGATGTGTGTGAGAGTGATCATGTGTATAGACGTGTGTGTGTGTGTGTGCATGTGTGTGAGTGTACGGATGTGTGTGAGAGTGATCATGTGTATAGACGTGTGTGTGTGTGCATGTGTGTGAGTGTACGGATGTGTGTGAGAGTGATCATGTGTATAGACGTGAGTGTGTGTGCATGAGTGTGTGTGTGTGAGTGTGCAGATGTGTGTGAGAGTGATCATGTGTATAGACGTGTGAGTGTGTGTGTGTGTGTGCGTGTGTGTGAGTGTACGGATGTGTGTGAGAGTGATCATGTGTATAGACGTGTGTGTGTGTGTGTGCATGTGTGTGAGTGTACGGATGTGTGTGAGAGTGATCATGTGTATAGACGTGAGTGTGTGTGCATGAGTGTGTGTGTGAGTGTGCAGATGTGTGTGAGAGTGATCATGTGTATAGACGTGAGTGTGTGTGCATGTGTGTGAGTGTGCAGATATGTGTGAGAGTGATCATGTGTATAGACGTGTGTGTGTGTGTGTGTGTGCGTGTGTGTGCGTGTGTGTGAGTGTGCAGATGTGTGTGAGAGTGATCATGTGTATAGACGTGTGAGTGTGTGTGTGTGTGTGTGAGTGTACAGATGTGTGTGAGGGTGATCATGTGTATAGACGTGTGAGTGTGTGTGTGTGTGTGTGTGTGAGTGTACAGATGTGTGTGAGGGTGATCATGTGTATAGACGTGTGAGTGTGTGTGTGCATGAGTGTGTGCGTGTGTGAGTGTACAGATGTGTGTGAGGGTGATCATGTGTATAGACGTGTGAGTGTGTGTGTGCATGTGTGTGTGCGTGTGTGAGTGTACAGATGTGTGTGAGAGTGATCATGTGTATAGACGTGTGTGTGTGTGCATGCGTGTGTGTGAGTGTGCAGATGTGTGTGAGAGTGATCATGTGTATAGACGTGTGAGTGTGTGTGAGTGTACAGATGTGTGTGAGGGTGATCATGTGTATAGACGTGTGAGTGTGTGTGTGCATGAGTGTGTGTGTGTGTGAGTGTACAGATGTGTGTGAGGGTGATCATGTGTATAGACGTGTGAGTGTGTGTGTGCATGAGTGTGTGTGTGTGTGTGAGTGTGCAGATGTGTGTGAGAGTGATCATGTGTATAGACGTGTGTGTGTGTGTGCGTGTGTGAGTGTGCAGATGTGTGTGAGAGTGATCATGTGTATAGACGTGTGTGTGTGTGTGCGTGTGTGAGTGTGCAGATGTGTGTGAGAGTGATCATGTGTATAGACGTGTGTGTGTGTGCATGCGTGTGTGTGAGTGTGCAGATGTGTGTGAGAGTGATCATGTGTATAGACGTGTGTGTGTGTGTGTGTGTGTGCATGTGTGTGAGTGTGCAGATGTGTGTGAGAGTGATCATGTGTATAGACGTGTGAGTGTGTGTGTGTGTGTGTGAGTATACAGATGTGTGTGAGGGTGATCATGTGTATAGACGTGTGAGTGTGTGTGTGCATGAGTGTGTGTGTGTGTGAGTGTGCAGATGTGTGTGAGAGTGATCATGTGTATAGACGTGTGAGTGTGTGTGTGTGTGTGCGTGTGTGAGTGTGCAGATGTGTGTGAGAGTGATCATGTGTATAGACGTGTGAGTGTGTGTGTGTGTAGGTTTGTGTGCATAAGTGTGAGTGTGTGTGTGAGGGAGTGTGCAGATGTGTATGCGTCTGACCATGTGTAAAGGGGTGTGTGTGTGTGTGTGTGTGTGTGTGTGTGTGTGTGTGCGTGTGTGTGTGTGTGAGAGGAAGGGGAGCTTGAGGGGCAGGATGTGGGTTGGGCTCTGACCATCGGGGCCTGAGAACTTCAGAGCACCACAGACCCTCAGCACGGGCCCCTCCATCTGAGCAGAGCCTCAACATGGACTAACTTCTCTCAATCTGAAAGCTGCTCCTTCATCTGTTACACATCACACTGAGGGATTACACAGACAGACATCTCCTAATTACAGCTTTAAAGTCATAATACTGAGTTTAAGGCTGACTTTTATTGTTGGTTCTTTTCCTTTTAACTATTTAACTCAAAATGATGACTTTTAACTCCAGTGGCTTTTATTGCCGGTAAAAAATGAATTATGATAACATCGTCTGTAACAACAATAATCTGGGTCAAACCTCAGAATAATTTCAATGTGAGGAGTTTTGGCATCATGGGTTCACCTCCTGATTACAACCGTTTGCTGAATGTCTACTCTTGCTCCATTTTTGACTTAAAACCTGTACATGATTTATTGAAAACACATTTTTAGTTTTTGACTCTTCACCTACAGCATTTCGCTTTGGCCTATAATCGACAGCAGTAAAGTAAAAGTAAAGTAAGTATAAGATACAAACTACTCATAATGATAGTGTTGGTGCATATGGAGAAGGAGCAGGGTGCATAATATTGTCAGGTGCACTGTTGGGGTTGGGGGTTATGTTACGGTGTTATGGGTATGAGGCCTTGAGGCACAAAGGCACAGGGGACTGGCGTGCACAGAGACAGGTAGGAGCTGTCACACTCCTCTGTCAGTCCACTCTCAAACCAGTGACGAGCTAGAAGGTCAAAGGTCAGCCGCTTGTTTGTGCTGCATAGTATAAATGATGCAATAGGAAAATCACAACACAGGGAGCATACAGAGGAGGAGGCACAGTTTATGCTAATGGGGCACAGCAACCTGCAGCCTATCTAAGGCTATGTTCAGACTGCAGGGCTTAACGCTCAATTCTGATTTTTTTGTGAAATCCGATGTTTTTGCGAGGTCGTTCACATTTCCTGTTAAATGTGACTTGTATGTGATCCCCTGTGTGAACGTTAAACGGCCCGAAAGTGTCCCACATGTGCACTGGAAACACGACGACGTCAACCACAGCGAGCGTCTCTGTGTTTACAGAAGTTGTCCAAACATGGAGGCAGCATCAAGCACCTGGAGATTTTAAAGTTCCTCTCATACCGGACCGGAGCCAGAACATGAACAACTTACTTGTTTTAAGGAGGAGATTGAGAAGGAGAAGGATGAGGTTTTTGGTCGTGGAGTTTTGTGGGGCAGCGGCAGCGACGTCAGTTGAAAGGAACATGTGGATGTGGAGACGGAGCCAAGAGTGGTGAGTGGTGATGTGCTTCACTTCAGTGACACGGAGTTCATTAACAATTTTCACCTACTTCAGTGCAGAATAGTGACGTTTGTGTCTTGTTGATAATGTGTAGGTGGATGAATGCACTTTGGCCGTTCACACTGAAGTCACATGTCAAAAGATCAGATATGAATCATTTTCAGGAGCACATATCCAAGTGGCCTGGTTCACATTTGAAAAAATCGGATCTGTGTCATTAAAAGATCAGATACAGGTCACATAGAGGCCAAAAAATCTGATTTGGGTCAATTCAGGCTGCAGTCTGAACGCAGCCTAAGAGTCTAAGAGTGTACTCCATTATTGTAAAGTTAAACAGCATGTTTATTTTACAGAAGACATACTGTGATTGTGTCTGCTATATAGTTACAAACTATGACACTGGTGGATCAACCTATACCACTGGCGGTTCAAAGTGACTTAATAAAGAAACAGGTCCACTAACTTCAGCATTAGAAAACTGCAGTGCCTAATGGAAGGAGACGTGTCCAGTGGAAGCTGATGTCATTGGAGATAGAACATAAATCACTCCAAATATACCTTCAGAGGGTCAATGAGGGTAACTATTATAAAATGGTTAAAAGCTCTGAAAAGTTGATTTTGCATAATAGTCTGCTTTCTGTAGCATGTATGATTGGTGGGGTATACTCAGTGTTGAGGAGTAACAGATTACGTGTACCGGGATTACGTAATCAGAGTACAAATTATGAGTAACTGTATTCAGTTACAGTTACTGTTTCAATGAGAGGTACTTGGATTACAGTTACTTTGATGAAATAAATGGATCACAGGGCAGTATTTTCCTGTTTTCGCATTTTGGGCTAAACCAGGACTAAACCAAGACTAAACCAGGACTAAGACAGGACTAAACCAGGACTAAACCAGGTCTAAAACCAGGACTAAACCAGGACTAAACCAGGTCTAAAACCAGGTCTAAAATCAGGACTAAACCAAGACTAAACCAGGAGTAAAACCAGGTCTAAAAGATGGACTAAACCAGGTCTTAAAGCAGGATTAAAGCGGGACTAAACTGAGACTAAACTCGGACTAAAACCAGGACTAAACCAGGTCTAAATAGTATGACATAGTATATAGTGTTATAGTATAGTATGATTACGTTACTCACTTTAAGTAATTTAATGGATTATGTTACAAACTTCATTTTGGGGTATGTAATCTGTAATCTGTAGGAGAATACATTTTAAAAGTCACCTTCCCAACACTGAGTATACTACATGGAAAGTGGGGTATAAACTAGCAGAAGATCTAGTTTGGCTTTAGGAGGGAAGTGAGACATAGTTTAAAACACATAGATCAGGAGATATTAATATGGTGCAGGATGTGAGTTAAATGGAGAGATAGACACACACGGGATATTTACAGTACATACAAATTTTACAATATTTACAAAATTAACCAGCATAGAGCGACCAACGGCGCACTGCCGTTTCCGGATTCAAAGCTCAGTTCTGTATGGTAAGGGGTAATAGGAAAGTTTATAGTCCAAGCGAGTAATGAATAGGGGTTTGACCGAGTTCTGTTTGGCTAGTGCTGTGTAAAGTGTTGTGTGGGGTGCAGGCTACTGCGCTACTGTCTGTAGGAGGTAGTAGTGGTTGTAAGTCCTTAGGCTCAGGGCCTTGGGCAGCTCACCATCGGGTTCTGTCAGACCATGGAATGGACGGACTGACAAGCTGAGAGTATAGCCAACAGATGTTTGACGAATGGATGGATATAGATGGAGAAAGGAACCTGGCCTGTATGGGACAGGACCAATAATCAGATATATGTCCATCACCAGTACTCTATTAATCAATATTCAATACTAAATTCAGTTCCATGTACATGTTCAATATAATTATATAAACAATTTTCAATGTTCAGTAGAGTACTCTAATATTCATGATTACTGCATCATAAATCATAAAGCAAAAAATGCTTTAAATAAATCGGTCAGTGCACATTAAATTCATAACAATTAACAATAAACAATAAACTGACTCTGAGGCTGGAGCCAGTTGTAAAACTCTTAATCGAGTGCCATCCGGCAGTAATAGTTAACAACATTCACTGGAAAGCAACTCGATAACCATTGGTATAAATGTCATTATAATACAAGGTGATACTAAATAAAAGTGAATCATTCATATGATCGGAGGCTCACCACTTCCCTTTGTTTTTCATACATATAAACAATGACACTTTCACATCAGCAAATGGCAGAGGCACCTAAAAGGTTGAAAACATATCAGCGTTAAATCGTGTAAATACAAATATAGCAGCTTTAAATCGAGGAAACACGTACCTGAGTAGCAGCTCCGAGCAGACGTTACCACGCCAGCGTATGTGGAGCACGCCATATTAAAAGTAATTCCCACATAGGCCCAGGGGGAACTCTCACAAGAACGCTACTAAAGTACCGCGATGTTTCAGACTGCAAGTAGTAAGGCAGAGAACCCTGAAAATCACCCGGGTTACATTTAACTTTAACTGGGGGTTTTAGTGAGAGGAAAACATGACATACTCTCTAGTGGTATTTCACTGTATTAAGCAAAAGGTTTTCATTTACTGTGTTTATGCCAAAGTTTTTATCCCTACATGAAGTTTTAGAAATGTTCCTATTACTTGAGGCTTTAAAAGGGCTACATTACACAAAACTGACTCTTGTGAGCCTTTAGATATGGGAAGAGAATTCGTTCATAACTATTTACATGTGTGAAAAACTGTATGTTACTTGGTGTAGTCAGAAGTGTAATATTTTGATGTGTCTATGACATATGACTGGTTTTGCATATGGAGGTCATTTGAAGTTTCTCCCTCTTGGTGTTTTTGACTGGTTTTCCACTAGTGCTGCTTGGCTAGAGTGATTATGAGCACGAAGCTGTTCCTTAACCCTTCAGAAGTTGCACAGATTGTTCAACTTCTCCAGGATAGAGCATATCCTGGCCGACCTTTCTCTGTTTTAAGTTTCTGACCAGTTCACTCACCCCAGGGAGTAAGTCAGTGCCATGATTTTTTTTTGTCATAGAGGGCTTTACCTCTTCTTCCCTCTTTGTAGGCTAATTTTGAGGCCAGTTTGTATGCTTCAGCCATTTTGGTCCTCCACTTGTCAGCATAATCCTGATGAGATGAGCTCTGTTCTTTTGTTTCAAGGCCAAACATTAGGTCTATTGGCAGCTTTGGACTGTGACCAAACAGCAAGAAATATGGTGCAAACCCTGTCGCTTCACTGCATGTGCAGTTATACGAATGGACCACCTTAGCGAGAGAGGGCTTCCAGTCGGCCTTTGGTGCTTCAGGCAGGTTTCTCAGCATAGCTAACAAAGTACGCTTAAATCGTTCCACCTGCCCATTTCCTTGTTGGTGGTATGGTGTTGTTTGTGACCACTGAACCCCACTGTAATCCTGCAACTTTGCAAACAGTTTGTTTTGGAACTCGGAGCCGGTCACATGACTACGGACTCGATCCGGAATCGGACGTTACGTTCCGATCACGTATCAGATAAATAATATATGTATATAAGACACAGCGCAGACAGCACACAACAGTTTTTAACTGAGGCGTGGGATTTGCTCAGGGACGTCCACTTAGCACGACTGTCTACCCCAACACATGCTGTACTGGGGCGCACTTGCACTGAGACTTTTGGGCTGTGCCATGCTTGGGCGCTGTTACTTGGGGTTCTGTGGCCCGTATTCACACCTGCGCAGCCGATGACCTTGTCGCACGGCGCTGTTTTTTTTGTATGTTGTGCAGCAGAGCCTGTGCTTCTGACAGAGAGGGTGTGTCCAGCGGCATGGAGTGTCTATTGAGCAGTGGGACTGATGTTGCGGTGCGTGCTGTGGGTTTGTGGATGTAGTGGTGGTGCGGAGGAGTGGGGGCGGCAGGGGGAGAGAGACATGGTGCTTATCGGGGGTGGGAACGGAAGTAACAACTACAGTTTTAATCTCTAGTCTTACTGCAGGTGAATATAGCATTTAACTACATTATACTGTAAGAATGAAAGTTCCTGAGAAGTACTGTCAATCAGTTAGGCATAAATATAACAGTTATTAAGGTGTGCCCCAGAGGTATACAGATGATATATGGGGGTCCACAAAGAGTTATGAAAAATAAATGTCATCTCGTTTTTATTTGGTATGATTTTGTTTTATTTGGATTTCATAGATGGGCCTAAATGTTTCAAATATAATGCACATGATTCCATATAATATCAAATATACAAACTCTAGATTGTGCAGAGTCGAGTCTCAGAGTCTGATCTTATTCTGGTCTGGTTGCTGTTTTGTCCAGTTTATTAAGTTGACTAAGTTATACATTCCAAGATCATTCTGTGAAAAGTCCCAATTTTTTCAACAATGATGATGAATGGTTAGAAAAGTTAATTAAAATGTTTTATAGAAGTATCAGATTGGGACTCGGTATCGGCATATACTCAAAATCAAATGACTCGGACTCGGGGGCAAAAAAACGTGATCGGGACATCCCTACTTTTGAGGCAAGAGTAGCTGGTTGCGGGACTCAGTTTTCCTATAAAGCAGTCCATCCTCCCCAATTTGCAGTTTGTGTTTTTCCCTGGCTGAATTTACTGTTGATCTGCTTTACACTTTTTGGCCATTGATTTGAAACTACAAAATGCAGCACATCACCTATCATTGTATCTTCTTCTTGAGCTTTTTCAAAACAGTCTTTGGTATTTCAGCAATTTAACTGACTTCCTGCTCTGCCTGAGAGTGGAAATTGTCACTGGGCAAAGCCAGGGCTCACTTTCTTGTGACTTTAAAATGACCGTTTGAGCCACACATTGTATTAAATCAGGGTGAACATCTTGCGTGCACTTGCTCATATACTGCCTCATATCTAAAGGCATACGTGAGAGGCCATTTGCATCTCTATTGACTTTCCCTGGGTGGTACTTAATCACAAACTGGACCTCGGCTAAGTCTGCCACCCACCTCTGTGTTGTCACATTTAACTTTGCTTTTGAGCATTTAACTTTGCTTTAACTTTGGAGAGCACATATGTAAGAGGATTATTGTTCATAAAAACTGTGAATGGCAGAGAGTAGTACAGAAAATCCTGAAACCTCTCACATATGGCGCACTTCAGCGCCAAGAACTCCAGCTTCCCTGAATTAAGGTGATAGTTTTTCCTGGGTTTGTGAGCATCCTGGAGCCGTAAGTGATCACCACCAGTTTGCCGTTTTACCGCTGGTACAGCACTTCTCTGAGTCCTTCCTGTGAGGCATCACAATGCAAAATAAAGAGCTCCTCAAAGTTTGGGTATCCTGGGTCTGGGGGCTGGGAGAGAAAGTTAAGAAATTGACTGTTCACTGTTTAACACTCAGGAGACCACTTGATTTTGTGGGATGAGTGCAGTTGGCCTACACCACCCTGTTTCTTTTTGGTTTGTCCTTTTGGGGTTTGTTTTGCTGTGTCTCCTCTATCATTTGTAAGGAGGTCATAAAGAGGCTTTGCTATATGTTAAAAGTTTGGTATGAAGCTGCGATAGTATGAGACAAAGCCTAACAGCTTTCTTAACTCTTCCACAGTGCCTGGTTGGTTCTGTTTGAGCACCTGCACTGGTCAACAGGGTCCATAGTATACCCCTCTTTGGTAACTAGTTTGCCAAGGAAACGTACCTGCTGCTTGATTAGTTCACATTTACGAGGAGTCAGCTTTACCCCGTGGCTTATGTAGTGGTGCAGGTCACTCCTCAGGTCACACAGGTGGTCTTCAAATGTCTGTGCATGGACAAGATTGTCATCGAGGTAAGGCAGACAAATATCATCCCTCAACACTGACCTGCCAGACACCAAACTGCTGCCCCCAGCCATCGGAAATGGGAGCTAGCTCGGATGCTCCTTCGGATATCTTATTTTTTTAGACTATTTACCAGCACCTTACTGGATCCAAACTAAAACACAACAGACTCCAGGCACTCCAAAGAAGTAAAAATTGCATGCGGAAAAATATAGTTAAACTGGTCTTCATCAGGGCTTAATTAGACCCACTTGTGACCAACTGGTCACATTTTATACTCCAAATCATTTGCTGGCTCATTTTAGTAGTCTACCGGCCAAACACCAGTGCAGAGTACCCGGCCTTCTTGTTGTTGTTGCCATTGTTCTACAGGGGGATTTCATTGCCCACGTGGGCAATGATAGTGACACTTGGAGCTGGAGAGGGGTGATTGGGAGGAACAGCCTCCCAGATCTGAATCCAAGCGGTGTTTTGTTATTGGACTTCTGTGCTAGTCACAGTTTGTCCATAACGGAACACCATGTTTGAGCACAATGGTTTCCATCAGTGGACTTTGTCATTGTGTCATCTGATCTCCGGCTGTCTTGGACACTCGGGGGAAAAGAGGGGCTGAGCTGTCAACCGATCACCACCTGGTGGTGATTTGAGTCCATTGGCGGAGGAGGAAGCCAGAAAGACCTGGCAGACCTAAGCGTATCGTGAAGGTCTGTTGGGAATGCCTAGTGGAGCCCTCTGTCAGGGAAACCTTCAACTCACACCCCTGTGAGAGCTTCTCCCAGATCCTGGGGGAGGCTGCGGTCCGAGTGGACTATGTTCTCGGTCTCTATTGTTATTGCAGCCATTTGTAACTGTGGTTGTAAGGTCTGTGGTGCCTGTCACAGTGGCAATCCCCGAATCCGGTGGTGGACACCGAATGTAAGGGATTCCGTCAGGCTGAAGAAGTCGTCTTATTGGGCCTTGTTGGCTCGTGGGACTCCTGAGGCAGCTGACGGATACCGGCAGCCTGTGCGGTCACAGAGGCAAAAACTCAGGGCTGGGAGGAGTTTGGAGAGGCCATGGAGGAGGACTAGCGGACGGCCTCAAAGAAATTCTGGCAACCCGTCCTACACCTCTGGAGAGGGAGGCAGTTCTTCACCAAAACTGTTTGCAGTGCAGGAGAGCTGTTGACCTTGACTGAGGATGTCATTCGCACTGTCATGTTTTCTGAGGCTGGGAATTCAGAGGCAGACTCGTCTATCACTCTGGCTGAAGTCACTGAGATAGTTAAAGCTACTTGGTAGAGGTCTGCAAGGGACAGGATTTTCAGTCCCGCCCGCACCTACACTGTGTAGTCCTGCTCCCACAAAGAATTGTAATTTTCAGTCCCGCTCCCGTCCACAACCTCACTGTGTAGTCCCGCTCCCACAAAGAATTGTAATTTTCCCACCTGCATCTGCGATATTTTGTCCCACTCCTGCCTGCAAGTCCCACAGGATAGGAACCTTTGTTTTCTTAGGCTCTATCAAAAACGGAGAAGCGGAAAGGAATTGGGCTGCATATGGGAGGAGGCGCGGTGGGAGATCGGGCAGCATCCTGGTTAAATCCTGTTTTAGAACTGGTTTAGTCCTGGTTTAGTTCTGGTTTAGTGGTGCAGCCCATGCAACATATGGGAGGAGGGACAGTCTGCGCGGTGTAGGGAAGGGGGGACTCACGGCGTATGGGAAGAGGGCCAATAAAATATCCAGCACAAATTATGTATGATATGCTTACATTCATCATTTGTATATTTGACTTTGCTCTCATATTTAGTTTACGGGACTCCAGTTTATCATCTCGCCCGCATGCACTGAGTTCTCAAAACGTGTCCCACACCGCACTGTTTTTGCAGGAATTGCAGGGCTCTACTCCTTGGTAGGCTCCGGAGGTGGATGAGATCTGTCCTGAGTATCTTAAGTCTCTGGATGTTGAGGGTCTTGGCTGACATGTCTCTGCAACGTTGCGTGGTGTTTGGAGACAGTACCTCTGGACTGGCAGACTGGGGTGGTGGTCCCTCTGTTTAAGTAGGGGGACCGGATGGTGTGTTCCTACTACAGAGGACTCACATTCCTCAGCCTCTCCAGTAAGGTCAGGGTACTGAAGAGGAGAATCCAACCGACAGTCAAACCTTGGATTCAGGAGAAGCAATGTGGTTTTCATCCTGGCTGCGAAACACTGGACCACCTCTATATTCTCCATTGAGTGCTCGAGGGTTCATGGGAGTTTGCCCAACCAGTCCACATGTGCTTTGTGGATTTGGAGAAGGCATTCGACCGTGTCCCTCGTGGTGTTCTGTGGGGGCTGCTCTGGGAGTATGGGATCCAGAGCCCTTTGCTAAGGGCTGTCTGGCCCCTGTATGACCGGAGCAGGAGCTGTTCTCGGTGCATGTTGGACTCTGCCAGGGCTGTTCTTTGTCACTGGTTTTGTTCATTGTATTTATGGACAGTATTTCTAGGTGCAGTCAGGGGTAGGAGGGGGTCTGGTTTGGGGAGCACAGGATTTCATCTACCGTTTGCAGATGATGTTGTCTTGTTGGCTTCATCAGGCCAGGACCTGCAATGTGCACTGGGGCATATTGCAGCCGAGTGTGAAGCGGCTGAGATGAAGATCAGCTCCTCCAAATCCAAGGCCATGGTTATCGACCGGAAAAAGATGTCTTGCCCTCTCCGGGTGGGCAGAGAATCCTTCTCTCAAGTATCTCGGGGTCTTGTTCTCGAGTGAGGGGAGGATGGAGTGTGAGATTGACAGGGGGATCAGGGCAGCGTCTGCAGTGATGCAGTCACTGTATCAGACCGTTGTAGTAAAGACAGAGCTGAGCTGAAAGGCAAAGCTCTTGATTTACTGCTCAATGTTCCTAGCCTCACCTATGGTCATGAGCTTTGGGTAATGACCAAAGGGACAAGATCATGGATACAAGCGGCCAAAATGAGTTTCCTCTCCCTTAGAGATAGGATGATGAGCCTTTGACTGAGACATAAAGGCCACTGAAAAGTTCTTACAGGTAAACTTGAATTTTCTTTGGGATAAATAAAGTCTCTCTCTCTCTCACTCTCCCATAATCCAGATATGTGATGTTGAAAGTAGCCATTTTGCTGTTATATTTACACTGTAATTACTGATGTTCATTAATATGCATGGCCAAATAAATAAATACATTTCATTCCATTTTCTTCCGTTTCATCAGGGGCCGGGTCTCGGAGGCAGCACCCTATCTCTAAGGGAGCGCCCAGCCACCCTGCGGAGGAAACTCATTTCGACCGCTTGCATCTGCGATCTTGTCCTTTCGGACATTACCCAAAGCTCATGACCACAGGTGAGAGTAGGAACGGAGATTGACGGTAAATCGAGAGCTTCACCTTTCGACTCAGCTCCCTCTTCACCACAACAGTCTGATACAGCGACTGCATTACTGCTGACACTACACTGATCCACCTGTCAATCTCACACTTCATCCTCCCCTCACTCATGAACAAGACCCCGAGATACTTGAACTCCTCCACTTGAGGTAAGGACTCTCCACCCTCCCGGAGAGGGCAAGCCACCTTTTTCTGGTCGAGAACCATGGCCTCAGATTTGGAGGAGCTGATCTTCATCCCAGCCGCTTTGCACTCGGCTGCAAACCGCTCCAGTGCATGTTGTAGGTCCTGGTTTGATGAAGCCAACAGAACAACATCATTTGCGAACAGCAGAGATAAGATCCTGTAGTCCCCAAACCGGACCCCCTCCAGCCCCTGACTGTGCCTAGAAATTTTGTCCATAAACACAATGAACAGAACCGGTGACAAAGGGCAGCCCTGGCGGAGTCCAACATGCACCGGGAACAGGTCTGATTTACTGCCGGCAATGAACACAGCTCCTGCTCCGGTCATACAGGGACCGGACAGCCCTTAGCAATGGGCCCCGAACCCCATACTCCTAGACAGTGTTGGGAGTAACGCGTTATAAAAGTAACGAATTACAGTAATGCATTACTTTTTGCTGTAACGCAGTAATGTAAGGCATTACAGGGGAAAAAATAGTCATATTTTACTCGGTACAAATGTGAGTAACGCGCGTTACAGTGTTTTTTTAACCTGGATTGAAGTGGTGGGTTTTTCTTCATACAAATTCGCTAAAATCACCTCGATATCAGCAGCGGTGAAATGCCGGAGATGCGCCCTCATAGACCTTCAGGTAACCGCGGGCGAAAGGACTGACAAAGAACTCCATGCTGTTTAGACCTGGTTTAGACCTGGGTCAGTTTTGGTTTAGACCTGGTTTAGACCTGGGTCAGTTCTGGTTTAGACCTGGTTTACACTCGTTCCTCCCTCTATCGCAGTTCACTTTTCGCTGTCTCGCAGATTTATTTATATTTTTTTTTTGTGCAATTTTGCATGCCCTGTTTTTTTTACATTGTATGAATGTGTATTGCGTTCCTCCCGCTGCGTCCTGACTGGCCAAGGGATTCCTGTCTCCTGTACAGTACAGTACAGAATGTGTTCAGCTGCCAAATTTAAATACATGTTCAATCTCTAGCAGTGTGATTCTGAAGTGCTGTAGGGTTGCAAGTTTTCTCCCCGACGAAAACCCACGTCGACGAAACGTTCTGCACCGACAAAGGCTCCTGCGCGCACCCAAAAGGCAGAGGAAGATGTGACCATCACACAAAAAGTTGGACTTCTGGACACGCTGAAGGAAGGTAGAAGTTACGCGCTGTAACAGACTCTTGCACCGGCTCGGGTACCTGCAAATAGTTGCTGAAATCAGGGCCGCGAGCCCGAGCAGCAGGGTGACAGCCGCTCTTACCTCCGTGAGGTGCGAGCAGAGCCACTCCTTTCTCCTGCGGTCACCTTCGAGCCCTTCCCTACTGTTTTAGTCCTAGCTCAGTTCTAGTTTAGTCCTGGTTCAGCTCTGGTTTAGTCCTGGTTTAGACCTGGTTTAGTCCTGGTTCAGTCCATATACAGCGCAAAAGTTATTTTGGTGAGAGTAACTTAAAGTAATGCAATAGTAATGTAATGCCTTACATTTTAAATGCAGTAATATTGTAATGTAATGAATTACTTTGAAATGACAGTAATAGGTAATAAATAACGCATTACAGTTTCAAAGTAACTTGCCCAACACGGTCGAACGCCTTCTCCAGATCCACAAAGCACATGTGGACCGGTTGGGCAAACTCCCATGAACCCTTGAGCACCCAATGGAGAGTGTAGAGCTGGTCCAGTTTTCCACGGCCAGGACGAAAACCACACTGCTCCTCCTGGATCCGAGGTTTGACTCTCCAGTACCCTGGAATAGACCTTACTGGGAAGGCTGAAGGGTGTGATTCCTCTGTAGTTTATTATTATTTAGTAGTTTGGTGTGTTCCAACTACTAAATAAATACATCATTTATAAGTCATTTATTAGCACAATAAATATATAAACAGTCTTGTTAAAGCAATGCAATTTTAGAAATATTTTTGGATTATTAGAAATACACTGAATAAAAGTAAGATGCAAAAAAGGCATAAAGATAATAAAATAAAACACAGTTTCATACAGTTTTTTCATATAAGTGCAGCATATGAGCAGGATAAACAGCAGGTTAAGTTAGTGTACCAGTGGTGATTCGTTCTAGAGCAGACAGGGCATCCTGTAGGGGGCCACACTCCAGCACAGATGTTTAGACAGGTCGCCCTCTATGTGCTGCTGCTCCAGACCACAGTGAACATGAGGCTGATGCCTCAGAGTGGTAGAAGGTCCCCAAGAGTGGGCCCTCAGTCTCCTCAGAAGGAAGAGCTGCTCTGAATCTTTCTGTGCATCTGTGTCATGACTCCAGTGCAGTTTATTGTTCAGATGAACACCCAGGTCCACCCTCCCAATGTCCTGTGATGATTAACTGACTGATAAACTGAAACTCATGTCAGAGTCTTCATATCTGATTGGTGGATGGATGAGGATGTCTTCATGTCTGATTGGTGGATGGACGAGGATGTCTTTTTAAGAAGGTAGGAAGCTTGGATGCTTCAGTCAAATATGAGTCAGCTCTGGGAGAGGAGCAGCACAAACAGCTGCTGTGGGTTTGGACTCAAAAGAACAGTGTGCTGAAGAGGACACATGGATCCTCATGCTGTGACTCTGAGGGCCGTGGGACTAAAGAGGTCCAGATGTATGATTGTGCACAATGAGCACGCAGAAAGAGCGTGCACAAGGAGTGTGCATGAGGAGGAAGAGGATGGTCCGGATACACCCTCCACAGACCCTCACCATTAGCCTCTTTCTCCTGTTCCCAGAGCACCGGGGGCGAGCAGAAAGGCACATTTTCCCCAGGCTATAAAAAGCAACATGCAGTTTGAGTCACCACAGCCTCTGCATTATCAACTCTGTGTGTGCACATGTACCGTGTGTGTGTGTACGTGTGTGTGCGTGTGTGCACATTTGAGTGAAAGCAGGCCTGTGTCACATTGTCACCGACCTCAGAAACTGCTGAGGAAAAGCAACTTAACAATCATATCATTTAACTTTAGAAAATGAGCAAGCATCTTGGACTTTTGTCTTTGAACGGTTTATACATACATGTATGCTATACATGTGATCAAACTTACACACGCAAACATTTTTCAGTTTTCTGCTGAATCAACAAACTCCCTAAAGAAGCTTTTGTTAAGAGGAGACTCAGACACATGCTACACATGGCTGTCATGGGAACGATTGGACATTCTGACGCACACTGTGGTCTGGTTCCAGACCCTTCTGCATTCAAACAGAAAGTAGGAGAGATTATACAAGTATAATTACTACTCTGGTGACTGTAGGGTCAGATTCCTTGTCTCAAAATCCTGCTCTATTTGTCCATTTAACACCACATCTGTTAAAGCCATTCCTGTGTGCTTGTTACAGTGACTTGGTGACAGTGTTATGACAACCTGACTGTGGCTGCTTGGGCTGAGCTCATGTGTGATGTAACTGTAGAGAGGGGAGGCAAGGACGCTGGACCAGGGACAGACCACATGCACTCGGAGGACCACACCTCCGTCATGTCCAGGAATTACACCAGGAGGAGGAGGGGGAAGAGCCAGGGGAGGAGGGGGGTGGAAAAAAAGAGAGAGGGCAGGAGAGGGAGGAGGGATAACAGGGAGAGGGAGATTGTAATATTCTTGTGACTAGTGGAAAAGCACTGTCCCCAAACACCACACAGGTCAAATGTTCCCACGCTCTGTGCAGTTGTGAAAGAGGAGCCTAGTCTGATCCCGGCTGGGCTGCTCAGAGAGAGCGTTGAAGACACTCTAAGGCAGTGGTCTCCAACCTGTAGCTCGGGAGCTACCAGTAGCTCTCCACCTCCTTCCAAGTAGCTCGCCAAATGATTTCTGATTACATGTACTGTGCTGACCAAGTAAATTTGAATGAAATTTGATTGTAAATGTATCATTTTAATGCCTAATGTTGTGCACTAAAAAATGGATAATAGTTTAAGTTTTATAGAGATCTAACCTGTTCCTCATCAAAGGTGTATTATGGCTGTTATATATGCTCAATTTCTTCTAACCACTAACATCTGTAGCTCTCTAGAATTTTTGCTTTGCAAAGGTAGCTCACTAAAGGAAAAAGGTTGGAGACCCCTGCTCTAAGATATTCTGGCAGCTCCTTGATGACATCATTTAAAGTGATCCACATGTAACGGTGTGCATGGAAGTAGCAAGAGCAATGTTCCAATTCAGCATAGCAGCTTCACATGCTGTAGGTCTACATGAGGAAAACAGCACAGAAAACATGCACTGAAAACAGCCAGTCTAAACTGAGGCATCAAAGAAGAGAGAAGTCTTTCAGTGCTCAACAGTGTCTCATTTCATTTTGTAGAACATCCTTCAGGTCCAGTACTACATATTTCAGGTGACCACATGGGGAGGCCCTCTGAATAGTCCAGTGAACAGTGTGACATTTGGCGGAAGCTGAGGAAGAATTCTGGTTGTTTGTGATTTAATGAAACTTGGTAACCACCTGAAACAGCACTGAAGCTCTTCTACTCCAATTTGCAAGTGATTTAAAAACATTCTCAGTCACAAGAAGCTTATGTTTTCTTTTGGGCAGATGATAAAAACATCAAATATCAAGATCAGCATGACAATCAGAAGAATAGATTAATAAAGTTAAGAAAATGTAAATATTAGTCATGTATATAAGTAAATACAATATGTGTAATAGTGAACCATATGGTGTACATATGTGTAGTGTAACGATAACCGATTTTGCTGGGTTTAATCAACCAAGAAATTATTGCGATAAATGATAATATTGTCATTGTGAGACAATTTTCAACTAATATAATGACAATGGGAAAAAAAATGCAAATACACCCTTTCAAAGATCAATAAGCTTTACTTTCTAATAAGCATTTAACACAGGAACTGCAAGACAACCAAAAATAATAGGCCTAAATAAAATAGACTTAACATAAGAATAGCCTGTGCTCCCTACTCTGTGGTGGTACAAGACCACGTGACTGGCAACCATACACCGTATCTATAAATGGACATAGCATATGCATGTATATTTTGTCTCATGTTTGTAATGTTAAGTCTGTTTTGTCCTGTGAATGTTTTTTTTTGCATTGGGGTCAGGGGACTACAGTTGGCTGGCTATCTAATTTTTAATGATGTTTTATGAAATTGCACTGTCCCCTTTCTAAAAAAAAATAGCATCTATGTCTAAACTAAACAACTAAACCCCCAGTGAAAATAAACTTACGTCTTAATGTGTCTTGTTCCAGTAAAGATGTACTGTAAGTCTCTCTTGAGGTCAAAATAAGTCCGCTGTGCATTATATTTATTATTAAGTGTTTTATTGTTCAATTATTAGGAAATGTTTTGTTTACTAGTTTTTTTGTTTACTGTAATGACAAAACTCTGATCTGGTCTCTTGACAGTCAAAAGTGCTTATAAACTCAGAATCATTATATTAATGTTGAATAAGTGCCCAAACCCTGTGGCTGTTCGTACACCATAGAAGTCCCCAGCCCAGTCCCCAGTTATTTTTGCAAAAAAAAAACATCTTGCAAAAGCGGCATTATACGTTCATCATTTCTGATGAAATTGTGTTAATTCTAAAATGATATAGTTCACGTGACGATGCCAACAAAGACATTCAAGCAATAATCCTTTCAGAATGCATTCCACACTGCAATTTGTGGTTTTTGCTGTAGTCATTGTTTTAATATTGAGAAGGGAGATGATATTTTATTTACAATTACCTGAGGATAGCATATTATGTTTTGTATTGTTCAAGGCATATATGTCCCAAATAAACATGTACAACTCTGAAAAACTTTAAACTTGTCAAGACTTTGGAGAAGCCATTTACGTTCTTATTTTATTCACACTATTCAGAAAAAGAGTAGAATCGATTCATAAAGGTGTGGGGAGATTTTGGCAGGTTAATGGCACAACACTGGCCCTCTCTTGCAGGCTCCAGGGACCTGACTGTTTCCTGTCTCTAAGCAGAGAATTTTAACAGTGTCCCTGAACACATCTCAAAGCCCAGAAACACACAAGCAGACGGTCGTAAGCTGGTGTGATCACCATCACATTAACATTCATAGGCCTTCTGTGAGCTCATGTATACAGGTTCAAGATACATGTTCTGAGATGCAAAGCTCTGCAGCAGAACATGCATCTGAGGAGAGCAGCACAGAGTGGGATTTACACTTGTGTATGTACGAGACAAAAACAGCCTCAGTAGCAAGTCATTGTGAGTCATGAAATAATCAAAAAGAATGACTGTATATGAAATGATTTCTTAAAGGTCCTACATTACTCAAAATGGACTCTTGTGATCTTGAGAGCAAAGTTGTATTTTGTTTCATTCACACATGTTTGAGTAACTATTATTAGTCTGTCTACATCTCCAAAGCTCAAAATGCTCTGTTCTACCTTGTGATGTAATCAAGTGGTAGTTTACAACAACTATTCTTAACAATTGTCTTTTACAATTGGCAATTTGAGATTGGCAATTCCAGGTCTGAAATTATCCAAATAATTCTACTGAAGGTGTATGAAGATAAAAAAAAAAAAAAAAAAAAAAAAATCGGTATTACCACATGACATCAGAAGGTGTTGAGTGTTTTGTATTTGATAGAAGAAGTCAGCCTAAATATGCACGATTTGTGTGTGAATGAAACAAATCACACCAGGCATGTTTTAGATGAGTAAACTACATTTTAACATAGATCAGAAAATAACATAATCTTTAAATTCATGTTTGAGCTATTTTGTTTTCTTTTGCGTAATCAGAATGTACATAATCCCCAATCAGTTACTGAACCAGTCAGGGACACGGTCCATGTATCTAAACAAATAAGAAAAAGAAAGGAAAAAAATCTCATAAGGGACTGGAAAACAAAAGATTTCTGCAGAATCAACGAATCACTAACTCACTAAACTTTGTTGATAGAAGAGCAATGAACTCTTTATTTCACATGGAGGCTTAGAATGAAAAAAGACAGGAAAACATATCAAAGGTACTGAAAAACAACTGTGGGTGCTGTGTCTCATGGGTGCTGTGTCTCATGGGTGCTATGTCTTGTGGGTGCTGTGTTCTGTGGGTGTTGTGTCTTGCAGGTGCTATGTCTTGCGGGTGTTGTGTCTCAAAGGTGCTGTGTCTTGCTGGAGTTGTGTCTTCCGGGTGCTGTGTCTTGCTGGAGTTGTGTCTTCCGGGTGCTGTGTCTTGCTGGAGTTGTGTCTTCCGGGTGCTGTGTCTTGCCGGAGTTGTGCTGTGTCTCATGGGTGCTGTGTCTTGTGGGTGCTGCGTCTCATGGGTGCTGTATGAAGCATCACCCACAGACAAAAGGTGTTTGTGTGCGGCTGACACAGATGGGCTTGAGTGATACCAGGAGGAGGTTCGGGGACATCTGCTGCTGGAGCTGTGCCCGCTCCAGGAGGACAGAAGATCAGGCATCTGGACCATACGGCTCATCCTTCAAGCAAACGTGGCTTGACTGCAGCATTTTAAGTTAACAAAAGCCAACAAAAGAAAGAGGGGCAACCACTATATCACCCAGGGGTACTTTGTGTGGTGAAGGGCATATGGGTAGTGCCACTGTGAACATTACAATCTGTTGCCCTGCACTACTCACCCTGTCCTGGATGAATCACCCTCTGGCCCTCTGTCTTTACAAACTCTTCAAATGGATGTGTGTCAGTCCTGAACAGATCTGCATCCTGTCTATCCTGGCTGGTTCAGTCCTGGTTCAGTCCTGGACACATTTACAGCCTGTCTGTCCATCAGAGCAGAGTGGACCTCTCCTTCCCTGTGGTTCTCCTCAGTGTTTTTTTTTTTTTTTTTTTTGAGTTTACCTTTGCAGAGAAGGATAGTCTAAAAACAGAAGGCACTCTGGGACAGTTATCCATTTAGTTGTTTCCAGTGAATGTTGGTTAATCTGATTGATTTTTACTCTTTCTATTGGTTAAATCAACAGTTTTGTGAAGCCCATTGAGGTGACTGCTATTGTCACTTGGAGTCTTACAAAAACACATGTAATTAATGTGCTCCTAATGTTTAAGGCCTCAGGAGCCCCAGATTTGGAGAGGGGCCCTTGACCCCCACTGTCAGTGCCCTGTCTGGAGGTGCATTATCCAGACAACCCCCTCCCCCCCCACCGCCCCACAATCATCTCACCGATGAACACTTACACACACATGCTGCATTACCAGACTTTGTGGGGACATTACATTGACATTCATTTCCTGGAGACGTAACCTAAAGAAACCACGGTGTTACCTAGGCCTGTAACCGATATAACCGATTTTGCTGGATGATTAATTGTCCAAGAATTTATTGCGATAAACGATAATATTGACATTTTGAGACCAATTTCAACTAATATAATGACCATGGAATAAAAATGCAAATACATCCTCTCAATGATCAATAAACTTTACTTCCTAAAGAACATTTAACACAGGAAGTGTAAGACAACCAAAAACAACAGGCCTAAATAAAACAGACTTAACATAGGACTAGTCTAATGTGTCTGGCTCACAGCGAGGACTTGTTCACAAAAATGCACTTGAATAAACCACTGCTGAACCACACACAACCAAAGCAATAAATAAAATGGATTATTAAGTGTCTGTAACAAAATTGCCCTTAAAAGTGATTTTAGTCACTGACTTACATTGGAATATTGTGTCTTGTCTCTCTGTGGCTGCTGCTGTGGCCTCGTCATTTTGGTCTTGAAGTGTTTGTATTAACCTGAGACACAGGATGTTATTTCTCTATGCGGGAGCCTCTGTCCTGTCTGTATCGTGTCGG
The DNA here is from genome assembly GCF_026225935.1 of Boleophthalmus pectinirostris. Lineage (NCBI taxonomy): Eukaryota > Metazoa > Chordata > Actinopteri > Gobiiformes > Gobiidae > Boleophthalmus > Boleophthalmus pectinirostris. Next base: position 41,501,576 of record NW_026571515.1, on the reverse strand, counting down.
TTTCTTGTGGGGTTTTGGGATTTAGTTGTGTCGCTCAGGTTTGGGTTCATCGGCTGTTGGAGTTTGGGACATTTCTTCTCGTTGTTTGCGCTCGCTGCATTTGACGCATGTGGCTGTTGAGACGTGTCCCGCTCACTCGTGTTGATTCGGCATCGTGACTTGTTTTGGCGCACGGTGATGAACAGTTTTGTCACTCTGACAGCGGCACTAGCTTGTGTTGCTAGCGCATCACACAGACAGCGCAGAAAGCTGTGTCGATAAACACAGCGCACGTTGGTTCAAGCGTCATTCCGCTTGTTAAACGAGAGGAGTCAGAGAGTGATAGAAACCTTCTAACATTCAGTCTCTTTGAGAGCGACAGACAGAGAGAGAGAGTGAGGAAAACAAACAAGCTGCAAATAGAATTTATCGTGGCTGGAAAAGTTATCGAGCTCGTTAAAAGTTATCGTACGATTAACCGATTTATTGATTATCGTTACAGGTCTATTGTTACCTTCTCAAAAACATAGAGTTGTGTTATGTGTCATTCATATGTCCAAGTAATCGTGGATTATTACGCTGTCTGCAGTCCCAAAACTCAAAATGCTCTGTTCCACCTTGTGATGTCATGAAGCAGTAGTTTTCAAATTAACAGCTCCTTTGACCTTTAGTAGAGATCGGCAATTCCAGGGCTCAAATCATCCAAATGATTCTAACGAAGGTGTTTGGAGTTAAAAACACAGTGGAGCGCTCCCTGTGTTACCACATGAAATCACAAGATGGAACACGTATCCCCAGTCGAATGTGCAAGTTTGTGTGTTAAACATGTGTGAATGAAACAAAACACACTCCAGGTGTGTTTGTGACGAGGAAACTACATCAAAACAGAGATCGCAAAATCGTGTCATATTAAGGTTTTAACTTAAATTATCCCATATCTTAAAGAAGCCATTATGCTAAATTGAATCATAACCTTACTCAAACATGCATGAATCATTCAAAATGATTCATGCATGTTTGAGTAATCATGTATTGTCCTGCATTTAAGAATTAAGCACACCTAAACTCTATCTCCACCAACTGCTCTGTACTTGCATTTCACGCTTCTGTGGTAATAGGGGCAAATGTTTTGTGTTGCAATGTTTCCAAAAGAAATTCTGCTTCATACTACAAAAATTCTACTAAGAACTTGGAAAGTTTAAGTAGAAGCCAACTGAATCGCCTCTATAATATAATATTGTCATTTACAAACAATATAATGCTTAATCTTAATCTACAATGGCTTCTTTAACTTAAAGGTACTCCGTGTAACTTTTGTGTAGTGTTTGCCACTTGTTCTACTTGAGGTAATATTGCATTGCCTTGAATGTTCCATAGTATTACTTTACACTGAAAACTTACATTTAAGACAATTACATGTATTTTTATTGCTCATAAATTCAACACAAAATATGCACTCGTACTGTAAACAGGGTAACATCTCCACAGATCTGACATGTATTGCCTGTATTACCATGGAATTAGATATGCTTAACGTCATATTGTGGAGTATACCACGTATATGTCGCCAACCCTCCACCACAAAAGTTACACAGTGCACCTTTAAAACCATGTTAGTGATTTTATATAGAAGGACTGGGCACATGGAGACCTGATTTTTGGTCCTCATGACAGATATCAGTCCCCACAATGTGCTGAGTACCTGCCCACACACTCTGTGCCCCCCTCCTTTGAGCTCCCATTCACACAAAGGTCCTATTAATCCCATTATGCAAATGTAGGTTATAAATCAGCGGCTCTGCTCTCACCTCATTCCTCTGCACTGGAGGAGGGGGTCCCTCTGCACTGATGCCAAATGGTGCCCGGGCAGAGAGCGCTGTGGGCCAGTTCAGCTGCCGGTGACAGATTGGCATCCTGCATGGTGCTAGTGATACACACCAGGACAGTTGGCACAGACAAGCCCTAAAAGTGCCCTGAAGAGGGGGGTAAGACACTGGACCACCTTCAAACGCCTGTGTTCTGGAGACATCTGCACATTACTCACATCCAGGGGCCCCGCAGCCTGAAGCGATCCAATTCACTTTATTTATATACGGCTCTTTGTAAATAAGAGCATTTCTGCCCTGAAAGAAATGCTCTTCCATACATTACTTACCATCAGTGAAATGTTTAGCCCAGGAAAACCAAGTTCGAACAGTATACGTTAACCCAGAAATCATCACATCACATCATTAACTGGGGCTGCTGGATATCCAACAGATGAATAAATATATGAAATATAATATACTACTCTGGGTTTCCCAAGAGCACCTGAGATTGTTATTACACCTAGCTGTGATCTGTGATCAGTGGTGCCTGTGGTGATCAGAGCACTCAGAGCTGTAACCCCCCAACAGGAGGAGAGGCTACAGCAGATACAACGGACATCTCAGTCCAGAAAAGTGCAGTACTGGAAACAGCAAAGATACTGCGCAAAACTCTCAGGCTCCCAGGCCTCTGGTAGAGGACCCGAGATGAGAGAGACCAACCACAGTGGAAGGTGAGAAACACATTTTATATATAAACTTGAGCCCCTGGTATTTTTCAAGTTTCTTGTTTTCCTTTTTCCTGATATTACCATCGCTTGGTATTGCGATGTCCACCACCACTATGTCTGGTTGGTTCATCACCATTCTGTCAGTCTGTATCTGGAAGTCTCACAGGATCTTGGCTCGGTCGTTCTCCACAACCTTTGGAGGTGTTTCCCACCTTGATCCTGGGGTCTCCAGCCCGTACTCTGCACAGATGTTTCTGTACACTATGCCCGCCACTTGGTTATGTCGCTCCATGTTTGTTTCCCTGCAGCATCTTACACCTGCAGTTATGTGCTGGACTGTCTCAGGAGCCTCTTTGCACAGTCTACCGTGGGTCTTGTCTGGTGTGGTAGATCTGGGCCTCTATTGCTCGAGTGCCCAGGGTCTGCTCCTGAGCAGCCAGGATCAGTGCCTCTGTGCTGTCCTTCAGACCAGCCCTCTCAAGCCATTGGTAGGATTTCTTGATATCAGCCACTTCAGTTATGTTCCGGTGGTTACGCCCCATGTAGGGGTTTGTCCTGCCATGATGGTCCCTCCAGCACCTCTTCCTCTGGACCCCACTGTCTGAGACATTCTCTAAGCACCTCATCTGTCGGGGCCTTGTCCTTGATGTACTCAAGGAGCTTGGATGTTTCATCTTGGACAGTGGTTCCCACACTCACTAGTCCAAGGCCTCCTTCCTTCCGGCTTGGTCTCAGGGTGCTGGATTTGGGATGGAACCCTCTGTGCATGGTCAGGAGCTTTCGCGCCTTAACATCTGTGGTCTGTATCTCACTCTTTGCAGGTATTTGGCTGTAGCCACTTTCCTTGTTGCGTCCTCGAGGTTGCCATTTGCTTGTGGGATACCAAGGTACTTGTAACTGTCCTCAACGTCTGCTATTGTTCCCTCTGGGAGTGAGACCCCCTCTGTGTGGACTACCTTCCCTCTCTTTGTCACCATCCTGCTACATTTCTCAAGCCTGAATGACATTCCAGTGGTTGTACTGTAGATCCTGGTGGTGTGGATCAGTGAGTCGATGTCTCGCTCACTCTTAGCGTAGAGCTTGATGTCATCCATGTAGAGGAGGTGACTGATGGTGGCCCCGTTTCTGAGTTGGTATCTGTAGCCAGTGCGGTTGATGATTTGGCTGAGGGGGATCAGACTGATGCAGAACAGCAGTGGGGACAATGAGTCTCCTTGGTATATGCCACATTTGATGGACACTTGTGCAAGTGGCTTCCCATTGGCTTCAAGGGTGGTTTTCCACAACCGCATCAAGTTATTCCAACAGAGCCTTGTTCTCGCATCTCACCCATTTCTTTCGTGTTCCAGTAGCCCATTTTTCATCAAGGTGATCTGGTTCCCTAGCACCTCACGCAGACCTTGTTTGGCTGGGTGACAGCTGAGAAAGCATCATGTAAGTTTCATTGTCCCTCATCATTGTATGAGGTGGGTAGTAGCACGAAGGCTCTTGCCCAAGGACCCACACTGGTTAGCTCATTGCCCCATCAGGGCGGGATTCGAACCTTGGTGAAAGTTTTACCAGTTGAGATATATATTGTGACAGAGGAGAGAGCAGAAAATGCAGCTGATGGTGAGTCTGGAAAAACATTGTCTCTCATACACAAACACTGGAGTCATTTATGTACACTGTCATGCTGGAATTTTCATCAGAACTACTAGAGCAGGAGAGGAGAATGAGGAGCACTTATTGCAGTCTGTTTGTGCATGTTGTAGTCTTCTTTTATTAAATTGATTGTCTGTCCAGTTCACATGAAAAGCATTTCTTTTCAAAACCTTAGGTATAAATCCAGTGTTACTTCACTCTGAAGTTTCAGTTGATGATGACATTGACAAAACTTGACAAAGTCGATTGGATCTGGAGTCGTATCATGTCTCCCTGATTCCAGAAGACGTGATTGACAGGTGGGCCAACCAATCAGAAAAGTAAAAAAAAAAAAAAAAAAAAGTTAAAATAAAGGTTAGGACTGAGAAACAGAACGGGTGCACCAAACTCTCATATATCTCAGGTAAAATATTTTTTTTTGAATAATACAAAAATTCTGGAGAGGAGATGTTTTCCTCATTTGAAAGACACATGATTTCATATTAGCAGCTATAACCATTCCAATTTAAGGAAGGGTCCCATTGCAAAATTTAGAACAAACTGGATGTTTAGGCAAGGCAGGCAAAAAGCAAAGGCAAATTAGATTACAAAAATACAGACAAAATGTGTGATATGCAGATTGTTTTTGTTTGGATATTACGTTTGTCCCAAAACATAAAACTTGGATTTTTTTTTTTTTTTTTTTTTTTTTTTTTTAGGCCTGAGTGTCAGAAGCTGTTGTAGTTTTTGTTTTGTTCCATTATATTTATTTTATATTTTAACTTCTTTCTACGCCCGGAGGTGCATCTTGTTCTGCCAGTGGCTCCTGTGTGATTATAAAGTGAGTAGTGGGGGTGGTGGTGTGGGAGTTTGGGGTGTAGGGGGTAGGACATTCAACAGCTGTAAATGAAGCAGTTGATATGACACGTTTCCCTTGTGTCCAGTCACTTTTGTCTGTGAGTCTGACATAGTCCCTTTAGCGTGCTCTGGGTCTTCCTTGGGGCCTCCTTCTTGTGGGACATGCCCGGAACACCTCCCAGGGAGGTGTCCAGGACTGTTACTTCAGCAAAAAAAAAAGAAACACTAGATTTCTGAAAAAATTGCTAGAAGAGTGTAATAATAAAAATAAATAAATAAATAAAAATAAAAGTCAGACAGACACTGGGATCTACTACAGACCTCGTGACAGTTAAAGATGTGGCGATGGGGGGCACAGCTTGGGCCCGTGCCCCTGGAGCAGGCGCATGATGAGCACCAGTCTCCCTGTGCGGGCAGAGCCATGATGAGTCACTGTGAGGGTTGGCACAGTCGCTACAGGCAGCCTGGCAGATGGGCCTGTGTGTCACAGTCACCTGCTCTGTTGCCGGGCAGCGGAGCCGTCCAATCAGCATCACTCTGCCTTCGAGCTTATGCCACAGCAAACACACTGCATCAAATCCACAAGCTGAGGTCAGGTGAGCCTCTACCCACACACACCAACACAGGTCACCACCACTCTGTTAAATTACTTGAATAAGTTTTAAAGAAATTGTACTTTTCTAGTAGCATACTTTTTTAAGTTATCATCTGTTTATCATCTGAACAACATTTTTTGTGCATTATTTAATGTTTTGTCCCTCATTTTAATGAACTTCAGTTACATTAACTTCAATTTATAAATAAGATGTGTTGCTGACACATTTTTACTTTTACTTGACTAGTTTCTTGGAACACTACCTTGCAGTTCTACTGGAATATTATTATTTTGAAGTAATAGTACTCAGTTTTTGACTACCCTACTATCTCTGCTCAGGAGTGGGTCAGAGACTGTTCACTACTTCCGTGACATGCCACTACTGTAACTGAAAAAAGGGTCCATGTTACACTATTTTCTGATCTGTGTTCTAATGTAGTTTCCTTATGAGTTCTTCTCTCAAACAGAAAACACTGTGATGTTAAATGGTAATACAGGATGTGGTACGCTGTGTGTGTTTTTTTTTTTAACTTCATACAACACTAGAATCATTTGGATCATTTCAGCCCTGGCATTTCCAGTCTTTTCTAAACAAAAACTAAAAGGAGCTGTTAACTGGAAAACTACCACATCATGACATCACAAGGAGGAACTGAGAATTTTGAGCTTTGGAGATGGAGGCAGACTGATAATAAAGAGTTACCTAAATGTGTGAATGAAACACACCACAGGTCTGTTTTTGAGGAGGTGACAACATGATAATATGTCTTAAAACTCACAAGAGTAAATATTATGTAATAGAGGACCTTTAAATAACATTCTACCTCAGAAGACACAGGCTCATTATTAATGAACCGTCCGTTCATTTGTACATATACAGCGCAGTAGAAGCTGAGCTGCTGCTAGTCTCTTGACCTGAACTAAGTGCAGTACATCACATGGAGAAATGCAAAAGGGTAACTGTTGTTGACTTACCTTAGTTCTGTGCTCATTAAACTGAAAACACACAGTTCCACCTTTTGATGTCATGTGGTAATACGGGGAGTGCTCCACTGTGTTTTTAAACTCCATACACCTTCACTAGAATCATCCTAACTCTGAAGTTACAGTTACTGTTTGAATAACAAATAATAATAAAAAACACAACTCCGTGTATGTTTTTAAGGAGCATTCTAACATTGCTTAAAGCTCATGAGTCAATTCTGCTAAATATAGGACCTTTAAAGAGGAGATATTATGCAAAATAGTTACCTGCTAAATTCTGTCCAATGACTTTACAGACCTGATGTGATGTGCTGTGCTTCAGTAGTGGGACACACACTGATTGTGTTGTGTTTATGAATAGATTATTCTTATTCATTGATAGATTGTTGTTTCAGAATTTCTTCACTGAAGCTGTATCAGCATTTGAAACATGCACAGCTCAGTCCACTGTAGGCTGCTGGCTCAGTCTGTTCGGTGTTGGCCCAGACAGCGAGGGGCTGCCAGGGACAGGACCACGCTGTGCTCCAGGCTCTGCTCCAGACTTTGCTCCAGGCTCTGCTCCAGGCTGATGGAGGAACAGTCACAAAAAAGATATGTGCTCCAACAACAGTCTACTGAGCAAGGCCAACATCAGGGAGAGGGATGGGCTCAGGTCTGTGGAAGACATACAGGCTGATCCACATCATGAACTGCACTATCCACTGTGCACCTGTAGTGAATGTGTGTAGGTGCTGTGCAAAGCTGCCCTGCCCCACCCACACCACTGTCCACTGACTAACGCATTGACTTTATTTCCATTAGATGACTTCTAACAGATGTTTTTACAGTTGCTGCTTTGGTCATTGGGTTCAGTAGACCATTCTCTTTCACTTTAAGTCACTCAAACACCATGATGTGAAAACCTTTCATAACAGTTTAATGCCTGATTATTCTTGGGTAAAAGAAAAATGAGTAAACTGATTGTGAGCTAAACAGCAGTGTTATGCACCACAGAAATGATCTGCTATCTTGTTTGAGGATAAATGTTTCTTTTGGTTTTAAATGGGGACTTTTATTTCACAAACTGGGGTTCTCTCAGGTTCATGCTCTTCTTGAGCTCCTTGGGGCTTTGCAGCCCTGCACAGTGCATCACACAACAGTAAACCTTTGGCAGATGTGGGTGTGGTTACCAGTGTTGGCCACATTAGTTCAAAAAGTTATTAGTTATAGTCACTAGTTACTTCTCTATAAAAGTAACTAGTTACCAGGGAAAGTAACTCCCAGCAGCATGAAATATCTACTACATAGTGAGTCCTGCTGCGATACGCGCTCCTCTGTGAGTTTATGGATATAATCACAGCGTGGAGGAGTGAGGACAGCCGGAGATGAGGCTCCAAAACTTTTGTCACCGTTTACAGTCTTATTGAAGGGAAGCTTGAATTCACTGTGTGTTTTAGAGCAGAGTTTATTCACTGTTTTCCTCATATGAGTAACATCAGCACATCTGACAAGAGTTGTATAATAAAGTTGTACGTGGGTGTGTACATGAGCTCCTTGCTGCTTTTTGACCCACCTCCTCCAACCAGACCAAAGTTCCATCGGTGCCGTGCCTGGACACGGTTTGATTGCACTCACCCTGGACAAACGTACCGCGCTTTAGGGGCAATCCCTGCTTAGGCACGGTTCTAAAGTTCTAGTGTGAGCGCACCCTCACTCTACCTTAGCCCCTCCCCTCCCCCCTCACCACAGAGAAAAAAAGCACACACATTTGCAGCTCCTGTGTCTGTGTGAGTCAAGTCAGATAACAGCTTCAGTGAGTAGCTTCAGTAATGTGCAGTAATGACGAGTTGGTTCACTTCTATCACTCTGCCCCAGGGCAGCTGTGACAACAATACGAACTTACCACCACCAAGTCTGTATAGAGCTAGGGGAACCTTGAAAGGCACTATTTAAATTCTATAATTAATTCACTAAGAAATATTTTGTTTTATATTTATTTATGTATTTATTTTGGGTAAGTAAGCATTTTATCTTATTTTACAATGGAACGTAGTATCATACATATTGACGTTAGTACAATCATACCAATGGAAACAACAACAACAACAACAACAAACTGACCCAAAAAGGATTGAGAAGAAGAGAGTTTATTTAATCTGACCCACTCTTCTAATTTAACATAATGAGCTTTCTTTTGATTTCTTGAGACTTTTACATTAGACCATATGCATATGAATTATCTACATGTGAGGGCAATCTGTAACTGTTAAAGCTCACTAACCTAACTATCATCATATTGCATCAATACAAAGGACACCAACAATGGTAAGGAAATTAAATATAACATTGGTAACAGATAGCAGATACAAGTAATGTAATGGACAGCACATCCCAGCAATGACAGGAAACAACAAGCATTCACCACTTCTACAGAAGGAAGTACCGCTCTAATATTCAGACCTGTCAGATCTATACTGTGATAAGACCATAGGTTTATATGGTTCCATGCTGCTATTCTGACATCTCTATTTAGACACTGATATCTAATTGTCGGAGTAGCTGCATTAACATAATTTGTGTCCCACTACTTCGACACTTTTTTTTTTTCATTGTCAGAGTAGTGGCACTTTACTATTTATTTCAGATTATATCTAATCTAAAATGGAGGGTGCATGGGCCCTTTGTGCTTTATTCATTTCATCATGTAGGCAGTCTGTGGAGAACACCATATAGCCTAAATAAATAACCAATCAAGTTCATTGCACCAACCCGAAACACACGTGACTATAAAATTGGATTGTAGACGCATTAGGCCCCTATTTCTTTTGGCCAAATCAATTTCATCTAGGTGGCTGCTGGCCAAGCTTGGCTACACATTGCAATTTGGACACTGCACCTTACCACAGCTGAACAGATAAGAAACTTCGCCTGCAACTCTGTGGTAGGATGTAAAAGGGAGATATTAGGCTGATAGAAGGGGGGTAATGGGGCTGTAGGCAAATGTTTAGGCCTAAGGATGTCTGTCTTTCGAATTATATTTTGAAAAATATAACCAGAATGTTTTAATTGTCCCATGACTCCATGGAAATCCAGACACATGAGGCATTTTTGTTCTAGGTGTGCAGATCTGGATTTCCAGGCTAATAATATAGCCTATATTATCCTTTACCTATTATTATCCTTTAAGGGACCGTGGCGTAATCTGCCTCTAAATACCTACCAACAATTATAATTGACTGATTCTTGCATGAAAAATCTGAGGATTTTAGTAGATTTTCATTAGCTGCATTAGGTCTACAAAATGGCCTTCAAGTTCTAATGTTAATTTAAACAGAAGTGATTCACTAATTTATTGAAAAACTATAATCAAATTAATATTGGCCAACATAAATTATTCTGTCTCTCAATCATTTTCACCTCACCGGCTGTGATCATCCCCGAGATTGACGGGGGATATGGTATAGTCTGGTGTGGTATTGCTGTACTAAATAGTAACTGTCACTGAGCTCGGCCTGTAACGATAATCAATAAATCGGTTAATCGTACGATAAATTTTAACGAGCTCGATAACTTTTCCAGCCACGATAAATTCTATTTGCAGCTTGTTTGTTTTCCTCACTCTCTCTCTCTGTCTGTCGCTCTCAAAGAGACTGAATGTTAGAAGGTTTCTATCACTCTCTGACTCCTCTCGTTTAACAAGCGGAATGACGCTTGAACCAACGTGCGCTGTGTTTATCGACACAGCTTTCTGCGCTGTCTGTGTGATGCGCTAGCAACACAAGCTAGTGCCTGCTGTCAGAGTGACAAAACTGTTCATCACCGTGCGCCAAAACAAGTCACGATGCCGAATCAACACGAGTGAGCGGGACACGTCTCAACAGCCACATGCGTCAAATGCAGCGAGCGCAAACGACGAGAAGAAATGTCCCAAACTCCAACAGCCGATGAACCCAAAACTGAGCGACACAACTAAATACCAAAACCCCACAAGAAACCGACACGATACAGACAGGACAGAGGCTCCCGCATAGAGAAATAACATCCTGTGTCTCAGGTTAATACAAACACTTCAAGACCAAAATGACGAGGCCACAGCAGCAGCCACAGAGAGACAAGACACAATATTCCAATGTAAGTCAGTGACTAAAATCACTTTTAAGGGCAATTTTGTTACAGAGACTTAATAATCCATTTTATTTATTGCTTTGGTTGTATTTGGTTCAGCAGTGGTTTATTCAAGTGCATTTTTGTGAACAAGTCCTCGCTGTGAGCCAGACACATTAGACTAGTCCTATGTTAAGTCTGTTTTATTTAGGCCTGTTGTTTTTGGTTGTCTTACACTTCCTGTGTTAAATGTTCTTTAGGAAGTAAAGTTTATTGATCATTGAGAGGATGTATTTGTGTTTTTATTCCATGTTCATTCTATTAGTTGAAATTGGTCTCAAAATGTCAATATTATCGTTTATCGCAATACATTCTTGGTCAATTAATCGGTTATCATTACAGGCCTACACTGAGCTTCGCAGTCTACATTGGGGACTAAAGTGACAAGTTTAGTCTATCTTATTGTTCAAAAATGAAGGTTGTGGCGGTACTGTGACCTACCTACCTGTCCTTCAACCTGCTGCATTCACAGCACCATGGACAGCAGCCTGAATATGCATGTGTCGGAATAGCACTACTAAAAAGTGTTGAAATACCAGCACATCTAAATAGAGGCATGTTGTAATACTGGCCTGTCTAAAAACCCCATTTATAGAACTACTTGAATTTATGGATCTTTTGGCATTGCTTGAGATGTGGATTCAGACTGTTCCAGAGTTTTACACCACATATAGACACACAAACCTTTACGGGTAGTTTGAACATCGGGCAGTGTGAAGTTTCCACCCTCTTAAATTATATGTATTCTCTCTCTCATTTTTAACAAGCTTTGTAAATGACTTGACTTCCGGTTATGGCGTAGTAGTAATGCACAGACACACATGTGAATGTGTACGATAACAGCTATAACCCTAAAACTAATTCTATAAACTTGATCAACTGTTTATTTTATTTATTTATTTATTTTATTTTATTTTTTTCCACACATAAAAGTAAAAGTTTGTGGGTTGAGACTACTCGAGAGAGCTGACGGCACTGATATACGTATGTGTGTTTCTGGAGAAGTGGCTAAAGTGGTACTTGGTGACAGTTTTACCTCACTGGTCGTGACCGAGAGACTTCACAGGATTAGACCTCCAAATCAGAACTCCACAACACCAAGAGCGGTTATGCAGTGTGTCCAGCAATTTGGCACTGGAGAAGTTGAGCTACAGATCTAAAGGAAAGGTTGAGGACTTTAACGATATTTAGTTGCCCTTTTTGCGCATTGCAAAGAATTTTGACATGTAAAAATCAATTCAAATTGAGTGAACTGTGTGTTTTTGGGTGGGGAGAGGGTCTTAATGTATGCAAGTATTTCTTTTTTTGTATAATGTAATACTTTAGTTCACGGGTGTCAAACATACGGCCCATTTCCTATTAAAATCTTGTTAATTTTTTGTGGTGTTTATCACAGCAGCGTCTCTGTACGTGGCCCCTCCCACCAGAGCAGCACAAATGAAGACTTTCCAAACGCTCTTAAAGGACGATCGTTTTGACTGTTGACCGTGACACCCTCATCAGAAAAATGTCCAACATGAGAAAAGTGGAGCCGAGTGCAGGATTTTCCAAGAAAAATTTACTTATTCCTATTTGAAAAACAAGTTAATGTTAAAACATTGTGTTGAAATTGCATTTTTCTTAAAGTTTCAGGTTGTTCATAATATTATATTTTGTAAAAGAAAGAGTTCATCAATTAAAAAAGATTGCTGTAATAGATCTGAATTTCTCTGCACAAATATTTGAACTTATTGTTATTTTTGGGGTTTATATGCCTTGAGTTTTCTGATCTGGACACTTTGGGATCAAAGTAGGTTGGATACGGCCCAGAGACCAAAATGAGTTTGACACCCCTGCTTTAGTTGAATACTTTAATAAAATCATCAGTGTATAACATCACGTCAGGAATCTTTAGGCGCTTAGATTGAATAAAAAATGATTATTAGTGTGGTCTAAAAACCCAACTTTATGGATGATTCACAAAGCTTGTTTCTGTAATATAATCAATGGATGAAGTGTACAGTGGTAAGTGTTCCCCCACATTTCAACACAGTCTGTGAAGTAAGGGAGGACCAATGAACAGTGTGAAGAGAGAGCATTTTGATCAAGGTAATATTTCACTTTGTTTTTTATAGCAAGACTTTAAGAAATCTTAGCTTTTATGTGTCTTGTGTGGGCTTTCCGTTATAATTTACTGTCTATGATAACTCCCTGGAATTTATGTTTATTTACATTTTCAGTTTGGACACCTTCAATCATAATTGGTAACTCTGTGCTAATTTTGAAATTGCCAAACATCATTACATCAAAAAAATTATTAAAAGATTAACATAAAATGAACACTGGAGTATAAAGAGATTAATTGTAAAGTTTTTTTGGGTTTTTTTCACCACAAACTCATTAAGCATATCTGGTGCTCTCATCTTTTAATTGAACAAACCCGATCCTCCATGCCTGTCATATCACTGTATGTTTCATGTTTGGGCCTAATCAATACAGTCCTGATAAAGCTGCCGTAGTGGTGGAGCTGGAGCTTACAGGGCATGACAGTGGCCTTATCTCCTCAGCCTTCTATCATGTTCTGCATATGAATTTAGAGAGGATCAAAGATGTGGAGCGGACCACGAGACAGGATTACGCCGCTGATGTCTCCAGTTTTCTTATCGCTCCCCTGGCTGTTAATCCTGTTCTGAGCTGTGTCTCTACACAGGCTGCTCAGAGCATCAAAAGCCTTTCGAAGGACTGGCATTATCAGTGAAATGGAGCTGTTTGAATGTGTAAACAGAGACAGCTAATGCCACACACACAGACCTGCTCAAGGCACATACCATCAGGCCTCGGTGCTCACACCTGCTCACTTACACACATAGTTGCCAGGACTGCTTCTTTACAATGACTTTGAGCTTTGTTTTATGAAAAGTTTCTAACATATTTTAAGAGTTGCACGTTCAGTTGTTTTGGGTTTGCTCCTGAGTGGCACTTGCACATCATCAAAGGGTCATTTTATAGATGTTCTGATCTATGTTATAATGTAGTTTTCTCATTGAAAACACACTTGGAGTTGTCTTTTGTTTCATTCACACATGTGTAACACGAATCGTGCATATGTAGGCTGAGTTCTTCTCTCAAACACAAAACACTCCTTGTGATGTCATGTGGTGATATAGTAAGGGCTCCAGTGTGTCCAAACGTGGAAAGTGCGCCCCCTGTCATCTCCCTGTGTCTGTACAGCCTGAGGAAGTATGAGGGGCCACATTTCCAGCACAAACAGAGGCCCCAGGAGAGCCAACCCCTCCTCAGATCTGCTCTTTCACTACAGACAAAAAGGCACAGCCCTTAACAAAGACATATTGTGCTTGTGTCTGCTCTATAATTATAATCTATGACACTCACGGATCACTCAAAACAACATAATAAAAGAAACAATTCTGCTGATTTCAGTGTTTTAAAACTGCAGTGCCCAATGAGAGCTGATGTCACCACAAAAGTCATCACAACAAAGTGCCACATACTGTCAGTCCCTCCTGTGGACAGCTGCAGATCAAACTAGCCAGCAGAGGATTTTATTTTCATTCATACCATAATGACTACACAACGCTGCCCACTCCTTCATGTCACTGATTAAGAAAACGAAATTGGAGACCGAAACGCGTACATCACAGTGGACATGTACAGGGGGCAGTGAAGTTGATCGGAGCAATGACATCTTGAATACAAGAGAATTGGGTTCCTTAATGTGAATGTTTAGAACCAGATCTCAATTTTTCTTTTGAATATTTATGCTAACCCAACACATGAGTCGGCACAGATACAGAGCAGGCAACACAAGTGAGACGTTTGTGCACATTTTATTCAGATTATTCAGTGTTTTATTTCGATTATGCATGATTTCAATGGGTAAACAGCAGTCTGTTAGCCTCGGTCATTTCTCTTTGTGATTAGTTTGTTCTTAAAATGAGTTCTCATATTGGCTTCTGTTGTTGAAATAAATATTAAAAGAGCTGGTCTTTTGATTGAATATGTGGAATGGCTGGATCCAAAAGATTTGGATCTCATAAAAGAGCCAAAAAAAGCCAAAAGGTTTTACTTTTAGTTTAGTTTAGTTTAGTTTATTTTACTTATTTACTGTCATGCACCATTTAGTTGGTGCCCAGCCACATGGACTTATAAGACACATAAAACAAGAAGCAGACAGATCACACATCAAACATAAAGTGTCCTCTTACGGAGGTCCCAGGCTTTCAACACAAACTGAGCCAACTTAAAAACATTACATTTAAACAAATACTTAAGGCTCTCCTCATCAGACACAACAAACCAACAGAAAGACACATTATACAACAACTGACAGCGAAGGTCATGATACAAAGGACAGTAAAACAAAAAATGCATTTCATTTTCAAAGTCCTTTAAATCGCACAGAACACAAGTGCGCACCTCCTCTGGGACTGAGTGGAAGCGTTACTACTACTGTCATTCCAGATGGACCTGTGAGAAATGGCTTTGTAGTCAGTCACTTTACCTCATTCTATAAAGACCACTAAGAACAGCTTCAAACCTGCATGATGAGAACTGGCGCTGAAGCTCTGACACTTGGTTCTGGACTTTCTACTGTACAGTCAGGCCTCATCACCGCCATGTCCAGTATTCCTGAAAAGAGGAGATATTACATTGGTATTAACTGCTAAAGCATAACATATTCTGGAAATGCTACATCACCAAAAACAATGTAATCACAAGATGGAAAATTGCCATGTGGAGGCATGGGTGCTGTGAGCATTGCACAGAATCTTACAGCTAATCATAAAGAGGGTTCTAACAGGGCCCAGGAGAGATTGCTGGATTATTCATATTTTCATGGATGATATCTAAAATCTCTTGTTTTTATTGAGGTAACATTATAACATGGTTATCAAACTGTGTGGACATGGGATTCAGTTATATAAAACAATTGTTAGACATGGGCAAACTGTGACATAGCTGAGTTTGGCCCCCTGACGGACCCCACACGATCGGCCCCTGGTTCAGGTGTTTTTGTGTGGCTCGGCTGGGTGCCCGCTCTTACTTCAGCTGTGCTCCACTTCATTTGCGAAAGCTTTATCTGCCTCTATACAACAGCAGCCTGAATGAACCTGTCACAATGGAAGTGTGTGAGTGGGACTGGAGCAAAGGCCCTCTGTGCTCCAGCATTGTCCACGCCTGAGTTATTGGACCTTTGCACTGAAAAGTATCTGGAATCAAATGGTGAACAAGACAAATGAATATTACAGATGCAGCAGGCCTCGTGTCCCCGAAGCACAGAGCTTCAGCCTGGTGGGTTTTTACAGCAGGACCACCAGCCCAGTCTGGACTGTCTGAACTTCCACATGAAAATGTTCTTATGGATTGGTTCCGAGCTGTTTAACCCAGATATTTTTGAGGGGGTATTAGGCGAAATAATTTTTTTGGGGAGCTTTTCTATCATGTTATAACATTGTTCCCTACTCAAAAGCAGACCTGAAAATGTTCAACCTTCCTAATGGTTATTTGTAAGATTCGGTGCAATGCTCCACCCACAAGTCTATTGGGATGCACACTGATTGTGTGTGATGATAGTGGGGGGACTGACTTATGTCTCAATGTCAAAAATTGAAGTTACTTAAGTTAAAGTAACATGGTGATCTAAATATGTTATGTTTTAGCAGTGAAAACTCCATAAAAGTAAAATACTCCCTCTTTAAATAATTAGGTATTATTATTATTATTATTATTATTATTATTATTATTATTATTATTATTATTATTATTATTATTATTTTTACCTTCTTTTCAAAAGTAAAATCCACATTCTGAATTAAAGCCATCTTCACTAGCAGCTCCTCAGATTCAAAGAGCAGGTGTAGGGATGTGTTTCTATGTATGTGATTCTACCTGGTCAGACTGTCCCACTGAGACCCTGAAGACCTCAGCACGTCTCTGGACCTCCCCACTCAAGCTGGAGGTCTGGGGTTCCTGCTTAGACCACCATCTTAGTAGATGATGGATGCATGGAGACAAAGTGAGCAAATGTACAATGTTTGAGTCAAATGTAAATAATTGATAGAACATGGTGTCAATCTCAATGCTTCCTCCTCTGGAACGTGTGAAGAAATGATAGAACTTATTTAAATGCACAGCGCGATGAGATGACTCCAGCTCCACTGGCCGAACCATAGGAACATCGCAGCGCTGTGATTGGATGAAAGGTGGAATTCCTCATGAGAGCCGACTAGACAGAATCTGAGGCCTTTCCCTTCAGTGCTTCACACGGATTTGCAAATGTTGTGTGCTTTAATAAATCATCTGTCTGGGCATGAATAAGTGATGGTGTGTGTAGCCCCGCGGGAGGGCCTTCATGTGGGTCAAAGCGCTCCCTGGATGTGTGCGTGCCTCTGGGGGAGCCGGGCAGGTGTGAGAGCACTCAGCTTCCATCAGCTGTCACTCTGTCATGTCCTGATCAAACTGAGGCATGTGAGTGATAACATGAGCCCAGGAGGAAGAAGAGATCCTTCTAGTGTTACAGCAGGACTACTGAGACTGAGAACAGTATTACATTAACTTGAGTAAGTTTTAAGAAATTTTACTTTTCAGAGTACTTTTCTATGAGCATACTCCTACTCCTACATACTCCTACTTGAGATTTATTGAAGTAATAGTATTCTTACTCAAGACAAAAGCTATATGTTGACAATTTGATTTGAACATTTGTGATTCTTGTACCACTCCTTCACATATGATTTAGTTTTTTCAAATTTTTGAGTAATTTCTTGGACTACTACTTTGTACTTATACTTGAATAATATTTTGAAGTAGTGTTATTACTTGAGTACAATTTTAATACATGGAGAATGTATATTTCCATGAACATAGTTCTCCATGTACTTTTTTCTATAGTCTTGGTCAGGAATGTCTTAACTCAGACATGTCAAACTCAGGCCCGGGGCCAAATTTGGCCCATGATATAATTATATTTGACCCATGAGATCATATCAGATGTGTATTATATTATTATATTATGCTTGTTCTGGATTCAGTGTTTAAGCAGAATTATTATTAAACATTTTAGACTAGGATTATTTTCATAGAAAATTTTCTGAGGGCAAATTTGAGGAAAAATCTGTAAACCACCAAACTTCTAATTTGGATATTAATAATATATATATAATTTATGAATATATTATCCATCCATGTTCTTCCACTTATCTGGGGTCAGGTCTTGGGGGCATCAGTGTAAGCAGGGACTCCCAGAATTCCTTAACCTCTGACACTTCCTCCAGCTCCTTCTGGGGACCCCAAGGTGTTCCAGGCCTGCCCAGAGACATAGTCCCTCCAGCATGTCCTGGGTCTTCCCCGGGGCCTCCTCCCATTGGGAAATGCTGGAACACACGCCCAGGAGGCATCAGAACAAATGCTCTCCCCTCAGCGGCTCTACTCTGAGCTCCTCCTGTGTGACTGAGCTCCTCACCCTATCTCTAAGCCCAGCCACCCTGTGGAGGAAACTCATTTTGACTGCTTGTATTGGCAATCTCGTCTTTTCAGTCATTACCCAGAGCTCATGCCTGCCTTTCGGCTCAGCTCCCTCTTCGCCACAACGATCCAATACAGCGACCGCATCACTGCAGACCTGCACCGATCTGCCTGTCAATCTCACACTCCATTCTCCCCTCACCTGTGAACAAGACCCCAAGATACTTGAACTCCTTCACTTGAGGTAGGGACTCTCCACCCATCCAGAGAGGATAAGACACCTTTTTTAGGTCGCGGACCATGGCCTCGAATTTGGAAGAGCTGATCTTCATCCCTGCTTCACACTCGGCTGCAAACCGCCCCACTGCTGCAGGTCCTGGTCTGATGAAGCCATCAGGACAACATGACACACGTGCAGAGCTGGTTCCACCACCAGTACAAAAACCACACTGCTCCTCCTGGATCCAAGGTCCGACTATTGGCTGGATTCTCCTCTCCAGTCCCTGGCATAGACCTTATCAGGGAGGCTGAGGAGTGTGATTCCCCTAGAGCTGGAACACACCCTCCAGTCCCCCTTCTAAAACAGAAGGACCAATACCCCACTACCCCGGTCTGCCAGTCCAGAGGCACGGTCCCAGACCGCCACGTGAAGCTGCAGAGACGTGTCAGCCAAGACCCACAACATCCCGAGACTTAAAATGCTCAGGGTGGATCTCATCCACCTCCGGAGCTTGGCAACAACCTCAGTGACTTCAGCCCCCACCCTCCCCCTCAAAGTAAAGAGATCCTCAAAGTATTCCTTCCACCGCCTGACAACTTTTTTTTTCTTCTCTAAATGGGATAAAGATAAAAAGGCAAATCACATATGAAAAAATACAATTTAATTCATCTTAAACTGGAAATCAAACTAAGAATAGATATGAATCCAACAAATACCAATCAAATTGATTTACAGCATTTTTAGTTTAACAGAAGTTGCCTCTCCAACTCCAGGAGGCACTAACCATTAACCATTTTCCTTGGAGTCACTGCAAAAATCACAAAAAGTCACACATCAAGATTTTATGTTGTATTTAATGTGTGAGATACGGAGTTTAGAGAAAGAAGTGCTAGTTTACTTTAATTCTGGCTGTATTCTTAGTCCGCACTGGCAGCCTTCTGGCATGGCTGATCTGAAATACTTCTACATTTGTAGCCCCCTGTACAGAACAGACCTGCACTGTGACAACTGCATTTGCTTGTCTTACAGTCGTACTTGCATCTGCAGGTAACCATCAAGTTGCAGGTTTTTGGGATTGCATCAGTTTGGGTTCCAGGTTTCCATTGACTACATTCCTTCCCATTTCCTCTCCAGGTTGTAGAACTGGATTTCTTCTTTTCAATTGTCTCCTTACTCGAGCTTGGTAATGTCTCTTCTAATAGGCCATGAGCAGCAGCACTTTAGGGGGCAGAGCCTCAGGTCCCTGACGTCTAAAAAAAAAGTGTCTCATGCATCTTTGCGGCAGTAGCTCAGTTGGTCAGATGGTTCGTCCACTGATCCAAAAGTTCGTGGTTCGAGTTCACTGATCTGAAGGTTGGTGATTCAAATCCCGCTCTTGACATAAACAACATTGGTTGAGCGGTCAGATCCACTGGCTCACAGATTGGTAGTGCGATTCCACCTCCCACAGGTGAATGCTGTCGTGTCCTTGGGCAAGACACTTAGCCTGCCTCACCCCCTCAGTAACTTTTACTGAAATGTTGTAATATAAAACACAACAGTGGATTATATTCTCAATAAAGAATGAAAGCTGTTGATAGCAAACAGAGATAAATGACTTCCAGAAATAAAAATGAGCAATCACCTAGAATCTAAACCTAGTAGAAATCTGAATCAGCAATTTGTTTCATTTCTGCTCGTCAAATGAAGGAAATGAAGGACGCTTGCTTTAAAAAGCTGCAGTATAGCCTTTTTGAAATTTCAGTATGCTAATGTCATGTGGTGACTTCGATCTTAGTTATAATATTTACCTGATATATTTACAGTATACTGGACTTTGTTTTCTGGACTTTTTATGAAATCCATTCAGTTAAAGAGAACTTTCATTTTATTAGCCTGGCGTCTATGCTATTATGCTAATTAGCATTCTTAAAACTCAAAATTCAGCTTGGTAAACAAAATATATGGAATCAGCTCCTCAAATTATGGGAAATAGCACATTTACTGACTTTTCCCCAAATTTGTCCTCAGGACATATATATATATATATACTGTACTACTATACTGTTTCCAGGGCAAGGTCTATACTGCCATAATAGTTTTGGTCAAATATTACCATAATTAATACTACTTGAATACTGCATTTTGCTGCTGGTTATGTTATTATAAAAGATTACACTGACATCAAAGAGTCTAATTTCACCACATCCCAAAGTAACCCTCACATGTGTCGCTTTCTATAATAGGCCATCCTCATGTGTTCCATTTCCAGCCCAGACTCCTGCAGTGTGAGATAGATCCTTTACCTCCACTGGCTCCTGGTTCTCCTAATGCACACTCACAATGGGATAAGAGGGGCAGTGCTTTCCCTGTACTCAACACAAAGGCGGAGCGTGGCGTCAAGATTTTCAAGCAAACAAGGTGTTTGCATGTGTCATACAGAACATTTTCAGGACCCTCTTCTTTGACAAATCTCTGTAGAAAGGGCTGGTTTGACATATATGCACTATGAAAACACTGACCAAGACAACACAATCATGCTAGGATAGTATTCACTTATATGCCACTATAGAGTACCAATATAATATACCAATATAAAACCCTTAAATGAAGAAAACACAAAACAAAACCAAACAAAAACTATTAAACCCAAACAGTGTCTCAAACAGAAGCTCGTCGGGGGCCATAGGAAGCACTCGACACAGGCGACAGGCTGTCAACAGCATCAGGCAGCTATTCTGTAATAGTGTAAATGCTACTCCACTAAGTTGGACAGGAATGGCCAAACTATGTGCAACTACATAACCTTCATGTAAGTGTAAGCTAACTTTAAATGTATGAGTATTATCAGGTTATAATTAAAGTCATTCTGCAGTTTGCTGTCAAAATAAGTTAGTAAATTCTGATCTAAAAGACTTGGATTCTTTTTTTGGGGATTGATATTATCAAGTATCAATCCACACATCTCTATGAATGAGTTGGTTGAGCAGCTAGTCCCTTCCATATTCTGTTTGAATCCAGAATTGTCTGGAATTGAACCATCATGTGAAAAACCTCAACAGCAACAGCTGCTAATTTGTACCACCTGACTCTCAAATGAAAAAGACATAATTTATAAGAAAATATAAATATACTGGTGTTTAAATGTGAGAATATGCAGTGGTGAGCATTGCAGGAGCAGCTCTGTTGCCTCTGGTGTAAACTGGCACTTTTAAATAAATGCACGTACAGCGCGTTGCAGCATGTAATGTCCAGGTTAGTCCTCTGCATTATTGTTACCTCCTTTTTAAGTGTAAGTAGCCAGAGAGGTTTACTTGCTGCAGTAAACTGTTGCAGTTGATGTTGCTGCCACATTTCCACTCCATGTCTCAGTTTTCATTCAAAGGTCTTAGTGAAGTTTCACAGGAGCACTTGTAACGCCCCCTAAGGGCTTGACCGCCTCACACAACAGGTCTGTTGAATTACCAGAGGACTACAGACAGCCAAGTTCAGCTTTAAAGATTTTATTACAATAATTTATGGAGTTTTAATTTTTTTAAAAAGGCGACAACAAGTTAAGCCAAATTAACCTTAACTCCTTTAGTATATCTAGTGCATCCCATGAGTGCCATGTGGTGAGCTGCTTTGTACCAATCTGAACAAAGGACAACCAGGTGTGTGTGAGAGAGAGAAAAGGTCTACAGGTTTTTATACTATAGACACCGCCCTCCAGCTGCCAATTATATGGCCATTGGCCCACACCAAACAAAGAAACCCACACAAGGAAAAACCACACCTTTAAAAGTGGCAGAGGAACTGTACCATTAGCCCTGTTACATCCCTCCCTGCTTAAAATGATTGTCCCAATGAGCGCTGTCTGTGGTGCTAGAGGTCCCTCAGCAGTCTTGGAGGCAGGCCCTTCGTAGATCTAGTAGAGTGTTGTAGTTCCAAGTCATCACCATGAGCAGCAACAGCACAATCAGAAAAGTCTTGTGAAGTAGCAGCAGCCTCCTGGGGAGCAGCAGCGGGGTCAGGTCAGAATCCCACCCAGGCTTGAATGGCGTGAGTCTGTAGGCTTGTTTTGCAGTGGAGCCGGAGCCTTGCATTCCGAGTGGGCACTTGTGCAGGCAGGCATGGAGGCAAGGAGCATAGTTTAAGAGCATTACGATGGACTATGTTCTCTTGGTTGCTGGACTCTTGTCTGATCACATAAACAGGGAGCTCTAAGTTTGGTTGTTTGACCACAACATATGGCTGCTATTCCCACCTGTTCACCACTTTACCCCGGCACTTTGCTCTCATGTCTGGGAGCAACACCTCATCCCCTGGGGTAAGTGGGGAGTCCTGTACCTTGTGGTCATAATGGTGCTTTTGTCTGGCCATCTCAGAGTCTCAGTACTGCCTGGCTTTACTGAAGACATATTGTAGGCGTCTTTGATGGCACTGTACCCAACTGTCCACAGAAGATCATCCAACAGTGACCGTCAATCCTAAAATACGATCCTGGGGGAGAAAACCATGCCTTCCAGACATGAGGTAGTGAGATGAATATCCAGTTGAGCTGTGAATTGTATTATTATATACATGGATCATCTCTGGCAGGTGATCACGCCAGTTCCTCCGTTCTTCCCCCAGAGTTCCATTGGAGCAGAAGTCTTGCAATATTTTAGCTAAGTTTTTTACAAACCTGCAATATACCCTGCTATCCCCCAAAAGGATTGCAGTTGTTTTAGTCTTTGGTACTGGTCAGTCCACAACACATTTGACTTTATCAGGGACAGGAGACACTCCTTTGGCAGAGACTCTATGGCCCAAATAGTGAAATTCCTTTTTCAACGGACAGCATTTGTTTGGCTTTAACTTGAAACCATGTTTAGACAATTTTCCAAATTCAAAGTCCAGATGGCTCAAGTGAGCATCAAAATCAGGAGAATATACGACTATGTCATCCAAATATATCAACAAGGACTGTAGGTTTTGTTCTCCCAAACAGGCATGCATTAATCTTTGAAAAGTTATGGGTGCATTTGATAGTCAAAAGGTCATTTTAGTAAACTCAAACAGGCCCATAGGTGTGGTGAAAGCTGTTTTTTTTTTTTTTTTTCTTGATTTGATGGAGCTACAGGGACCTGCCAATATCCACTTGCAAGATCAAGCGTGGAGAAGAATTTAGCGTTACTCAAACTAGTCAAATTCTTCTATTCTTGGTAGTGGATATGCATCTTTGTGTGTAATTGCATTGAGTTTATGATAGTCAACACAAAATCTTAATGTACCATCTTTTTTGCGGACTAATACAATTGGAGAATCCCATGGACTGGAACTAGGCACTACTATTTCAGAATCCAACATTCCTTGAATTAAACTTGAATTTTTAATTCCTGGTACATTTTAGGTGGAATTTGTCTGTAGCTCTCTCACACTGGAGGGGCTGTGCTAGTGGGGATCTCATGCTGCATGGTCCTTGTTAATCCATAGTCCTCAGTGTGTTGAGCAAAGGCCACCCTGTACTTGTACAGCAGGTCTTCTACTTTTTGTTTCTGTTCTGCGGAAAGATCAGCATTAGTTAGACCAGGGAGGACACGTGGTTCAGACTGGGGTTTGGTGGAGCCTGTACTCACTCTTACAGCATTAACCCCTACACGGGTGATTATGACATCATTCCCTTGTATGACGTTACCTGAATCAATTGTATATGTCTTAGCTCACTTTTGATGTCTGTAAAGGTATGTTGGTGAATCATTGATATTTCGGACGCTCAATAACACACCATTTTTGACAGCAGACAAAGTGCAAGCAACAAAAAGGTCACACACCTCCAGTGGCTCTACCAGACACTGATAATCTTGGTTGTCAACTCCGGCCTCAGACCCCAGACTAGTACATCACTCTGGGCTGGACCAAGATAGCATGGCGGCTGATGGTGCAGATATATTCAATAGAGACGTCTGGAGCTGAAAAACTGACTCTCTTGGCACATACTGTTGGGCTTTATCAGTGGAGAAGTGGCTAATATGCTTTTTTGCCTCTCCAAAACAATGTGTAATAATGTTCATTCCTTTGACCCCTTCAGTGTTTGTTAAACAATGGTCTTTGGTTATCAGGAAGCCACATTCAAGGAGCTCAACTTCTCCAATTTTTACAGCAAACAATGCATAACCAATGTATGGAATATTTAACCCATTGGCTGCTTCTAATGCCAGTCAGCTGCATCCCTCAACACTGTGTCATTGCCAAAATCTTTCTCAAAAAAAGGTCTTTGTAATCACTGACACATTAGTTCCTGTATCCAAAATGCATTTGATATGAGCATTGTCCAATTTCAAAACTACTTTTGGAATTTCACTAATCAGTCTGTCCATGTCCTGCATCTGAGGCCCATTTGCTTTTTAAAAACCCACCGTCTGGGCCACCACAGTGGGGTCATTTAGTTTCAAGAGGCAGATCAGGCTCTGGCCTGACAGGGTGTGGCTAAATGGAACACCGATTACAGACAGGATTACCACGCTCCTCATATTTGTTTGAATTCATACGAGGCCTAAAACCCCTCTTTGGTGGGTACTGATAGTCCAGATTTGGGAAACGAGCTTGATTTAATTTTAGTCATTAAATTGATTCGACATATGTTTGTTCAGTTCATCCTTTAGCTCCATTTTAATTTACTTGAAATCTTTCACTTCAGGTTGATTTACACAATGCTCCCCTCTTGTAGCATAACATTGCAAGTGTGCAGTTTCCCCATAAGCATGTTCTCTTAAAAGCAGTTAATTTTTGACTGCTTCAAAAGTCAGTGTATCATCCATTAAAATCTTGGTTCTGAACTCACCCCTCAGAGTTATATCCCTCAGTCCTTCCACCAGATGGTCCCGCAACAGAACATTGTTCTCACCAGTGCCCCTGGAATCTTTTCTTCCGAGCCTTTGGAAATCTTGTAATCTTGTAATTGTAGTTCTTGTAATCTTAGGGCAAAAGAACTCAGATCTTCATGCATTTCCTGGTGGGCACTGAAAAATTGGGAGCACAAGACAGAGGCAATTCATAAAAAAATCTGTTTGGTTGTATTCTGCTTTTCCTTGGGTAAAATGAAAAACTCCCTTTCTGATTAAAAAAAAGAGCTAGTCTAGACAAACAGGTGTGAGAGCGAGAGCATTCATTTAAAACTAAATGAAACAAGTTAAGCCAGATTCACCTTAAACCCTTTAGTATATCTAGTGCATTCCATAAGTTTAAAAACTGTGTAAGGTGTGAGCCAGGTAGCCACAAAAGCGATATTATTATGCAGATTTCAGATTAGATTTGCTATGTTCACTGATCACAAACATACCTTTAAAACTACCTTTTCATGACATCACAAAGTGTGACAGAACACTCTGAATTTTGGAGATATAGACAGAGTAATAATAAAGTGTTACTCAAACATGTGAATGAATCAAAACACAACTCCAGGTCTGTTTTTGAGGAGACAATATTATAACATGAATAAATGCTCACATGAGTCCATTTTGTGTCACATAGGATCTTAAAACATTTGGTGTCTTATTCTTGCTTTATGTGTGAATGCATCGGTAGCAGCAGGATGGAGGGGTGGGGATGGGAGTTGTTGGGAGGTGAGGAGGAGAAGGCTGACAGAGAAAGCTCTTCATTTGGGAGCTCAGAGCAGCAGGATCTGACTCTGCATCCTGCACTGGTCCTTCCTCTGCTTCACACAAAGCTACAGCCTGATTGTTTGTCCCCCAGCATGAACACTAAGTCATGTGAGTTTTTTGTCATGTTACAATGCCATTACCTCCATAGAAACATATTAAGAGTTGTGTTTTGTTGCACACGGTTGAGTAACCATTTGTTTTCTGTGTATCCCCAAAGCTCATACTGCTCTGTTCCACCTTGTGATGTCATGAAGCTGTAATTTTCAGGTTAACAACTACTTTTTACCTTTTGTTTAGTAAAGAATGGCAATTCCAGGACTAATTCTAGTAAAGATGTGTGGAGTTTAGAATCATGGTGTAGCACTTCCTGTATAACCGCATGACATCACAAGATGGAAAAGAGTGTTTTCTTTTTGAGAGAGTCTAAATATACAGGTGTTATGGGCCGTGGCCCTTTGATATTTGTTTAAAGTGCTCCCGTTGTTCTGTAATTGCTTTTGTCTGTGCATGATGCTCTCGGTCCGCGAGCCCTGGAC
Organism: Boleophthalmus pectinirostris; assembly: GCF_026225935.1. Taxonomy (NCBI): domain Eukaryota; kingdom Metazoa; phylum Chordata; class Actinopteri; order Gobiiformes; family Gobiidae; genus Boleophthalmus; species Boleophthalmus pectinirostris. The sequence goes on along the minus strand of NW_026571515.1, from coordinate 41,475,034 downwards.
CCGGATGCGTGGGAGTACCTGACGCGGGACGGAGGCTGGCGTCGCAGCGCATCGACGACTGGCCCTTCATCCCTGCGCTTCCACCAGTCCGCGGATGACACCTGTGATAGCGGGGGATTGAAAAGGGACCATCTTCCGCCTGCTCGAGGCGGCTGGATCAATGTGGCCAGCTCGCCCCTTTTGTTTGATGTTTTGGGTTGTTTCAATTTGTGTTTTGATTGCTGTTGCCTTCATTACTTTTGAGATGCCTTTATGTTCACAGTTAAACTTGAGTTAGATTTGGTACATTGTATTTAGTTAGGGCTCTTTAGTTTATTAGATTATTTTGTTTAACTCCTGTTTATTTTTCACCTCAATTGTCTGTTTTTTTGTTTTTTTTTGTTTTCCCTTACACTGTAAATAATAAATGCACAAGTTTTAGTTAAACCTTTAACATCCTGATTTTATTGTTACTTCCCTTTCTCCCCTAGCAAAGGGGACGTAACAACAGGATTTGTGTATTAGTGTTAAACATGTGTGAATAAAACTTCAGGTATGTTTCTGATGAGGAAACAATTTTATAACAGTTCAGAAAATAGTGTAATATGGGTCCTTTATATGACAAAGAACATCATCAAAATAAATGGATCACAACGGATCACAGTCTCATATGTTAAAGGTTCTCTTACATGTTTTTTTAAACTACTCATGTGAGAATTGACTGTGCAGTGAAGGCAGTCTAAGAACTGAAATGTCTTGTATTTTGTCACAGGTCAGATCTATGAAGATGTTAAAGCCACAGTATTTCAAATAAATAAGTGGGTCCTTAGAGCGGGCTTGTATTTTCACAAACCTGAGCACCTTCTCCTGCTTGTTTCTATATGAATGTTGCTCCTTTAGCCAGAATCTTCCACAGCATGGCATAAAACACATCTCTCTCCAAGAAGAATGTTCCAAAGAATGGTTTTAATTTTCTCTTTCTACGGCATCATCCAGGTGATGTGCCAACTTTACATATGCAACATAGTCTCTCTATGTGGTTTAAACAGTCATATATGTCTATGACTAGTACTTGAGTAATAGAGTACAGTACGAGTACTCTGCCCTCTTCAGTGTGATTGGCTGAGCTGCTCAGAGCTGGGCACCTCTCTGTCTGACCATCACCAGGACAGCTCCCTTTAATCAAATTAGTCGTGCATTTACTGCATCTCTAGCAAGGTCTCTTTATCCTGCGCCATCTGAGGCCATAAAAGCACAGGCAGAGGACCAGCCAGCGCACACGACGCACACACTGAAGTGCCACAGCAAATTCCACGGCCCATTAATGTTTCAATGAAGTACAGGCAGCACCACACACTCGTCCTTAGACATAAAGCTGTTGTGGAGGTTAGAGACAGGCTCTTCACTTGTCCATCACCTCAGTCCTGTCACTGCTCCTGCTGCTGGCTCCCGCTGCAGGCTCCCGCTGCTTGGGCCTATTAGCACATGTGTTAGTGACTGCCCAAACCTGCCTCACCTTTGCTAATTGCACTTTGGCCCTGTTAACTCCAGCACAGGGACCGTCTGCTGCTGTTGCTTTGGCTGTACATTTAATTACTCTGCAGATGAAGATGCAGAGGCTCAGCAGGAAGCACACTGTGGTGAGAAATCCGACCTTGTGTGTGCGTTTGTGAGTCTCTGCTCTACTAGTGCTGGCCAAATGTCACTGATTGTCTCTTAGCGCTTCATTAAGCTGCAATAAGGCTGAGCATTAGCCCCCAGCTCTATGATATTCAAGCTGCTGATAGCACTTAGGCCCACGCCTGCCTCTGTGCTGCTGTCAGGAGCCATCTTTAGACAGGCCAAATCAATATTCCAGCGCTAATCACAGGCCCCAGCTCTGCCCCTGCAGCATACAAACTAGACAGAGAACATTCACTGGTCCATACACCGGCTGTAGGCACATCTGGAGACCATCACATCCTCTGGTATCATTAACCATAAGAAGAAAGACTCAAGTACAGAGGAGATAGTGCAGAGGAGAGTGTCAGGCCTGTAAATGGGATTCTTAATGAAACTGTCTCATGAGCTATGCTTTTTTACACAAACATGCACCAATCACTCCAAATACAACTTCAGCTGAGTAAACACATACAGGGTGTCCCAAAAATCTGACATCATTTCACAGGCCAATAATTTTGGCAATTCTTGTTGAAATAAGCTAAAAATTTCACAGAATGTATAGAAACAAATCAAGATTTTATCTTTTTTTTCAGTTTTATTTTTGTTTTGTTTTCAGGTTGAGCCATGCCTTTCACTCCCGAAGTCATTATTGCGTTTCTGCTCGCACACACTCACCCAAGACTGTGCAGTTTTCAATGCAACATCTGGAAAAATTTCATCAACTGGCAAAACAAAGTCCCATAATTAACTTATGATGTCCAACACCTAAACTGCCTAAACTGTTCAATATCATTGAGATAGTTTTCAAGATAATTGCTTTTAAAATGGTGTCAATTTTTTTGGGATACCCTGTATATCCATCACAGATCTGGTTTAACCAAAAAAAAAAAAAAAGATGTAGCCACGTGAGCTTGTAAATTGCTCTAGTGTTACACCCCTCCTCCCTTTGCACAGGCTCACTCAGTCTGGAGGCTCTCAGTGGATTTACACTTGACACAGATGGAGCTCTTTGAACACTGAGAGCTGAGGAGCAGAGGCAGCACCACAGTATCCCACCCCTCAGAAATATAAGTGTCTGTGAGCATTGTGTGTCTAAATATTACCACACTACACAATCCATTTTTTTTTTCTTTGTAGAGGCTGTTCACATTGCAAAAAATGTGACTCAAATGGGTTTTCCTGCCCTGAAGTGGTCTAATGTGCTGAAGAGACAGGATAAAGCCAAGAGTCATGGTGCTGTCACATCATGACAATAGAATTTACCTAGACATGTGCAAAAATATAGAAATATGCTGATTCTAAAGAGTACTTTCTGTTATATTTTACTAAATTATTTTGTGACAGCGCTGCATTTGTGTTGCCTCTTCAGAGGAAGCAACCTTGTTTATTCAATACATTTGACAAATTCACTGTCTTGATTGATTAATGTCTTCATTTTCAAATGTTTTACACACAATTCCTGCATATTTAAGAGTTCTTCACTTAAACAGAAAACACACTTCTACCTTGTGATATCATGTGGTAATACAGGAAGAGCTCCAGTATGGTTTGAAACTCCACAAGCCTTCACTTAAATCATTTGGATAAATTCAGATTGGGAACTGGCAATCTCTACTAAACTAAAGGTACAAGGTAGTAATATGACATCACAAGGTGGAACAGAGCATTTTGAGCTTTGGAGATGTATATGTACAGTATACAGACTAATATTACTCTAACATGTGTGAATGAAACTAAACACAGCTCCAGCTCTGTTTTTGAGGAGGTTCAACATTAGAACATGACTTAAAGCTCATAGGAGTCATTTTTGTGTAATCTTGGACCTTTAATTAATGTTTTATGTTTTATGAGTGACGATTGAGCATTTGGTAAAGGTATGAACTGAACCGAACTGTATTTAATATATCATTATCCACTGTATAAAATCCAAGGTGCACTGAATTCATCTACTATTATGGTTAATGTTTGTATTATTGGAAACCATAGCTGCCCATTTTAAAGAAGCACAGCACCCGTCTCCTCCCTCAAATGTACTGGGCTAGAGCAGGTGAAGCTCCCAAGAAGAGGAGGGGATGTGAATAGGCTGCTGCTATATATTCCTCAAATTAAATTAAACACTTCTTATAAAGTTATATTTATTTTTAATGTAATTTACTGGCCCGATGATAACATATGATTGATGGACTTGGGTAATGACAGACATGTTATATAATGTACAGTGTATATTGTGCTATATATTGTGTTGTGTGGCCAGTCAGTGAGCAGGAGGTTTATATGGAAGTGACGCACTGAGAGAACCATGACCTGACAAAGATTCACTGATTGAAACATTGTTATTCATTGAATGCAGTTTGGGAGTAAGTGTGCAGTTTTCTCTCACTTTCTATATACTGAATTGGCAACATCTCTATGAATATATATTAGTGAAAACAATGTGTTAACATGTAATTATCTCAGATGAGTCCTCTTTTTATCTTTCCCCTTAAATAGGCTGGTTATTTCATGTTTGACTCTCTCAATCAACTTTCTAGCTTCATGAGTGTTGGCAGATGTTTGAATGTTTCACATCAGAATTTTCAAAGAAAAAATGCAGTGCTGTAAAATCTGGATTGTTAGGATTAAGATGGCCAGACTACAGCCACTTTGCAAATGATCAGATCCTCATATGAATGTGTCCTAGATGTCATTAGGGAAAAAAATGACATGAAACAATCAGATCCTTGGTCACGTTTGGGAAAAACAGATTTGACGTGCAGTGTGAACAGAGCCTCAGAGGATTCAGGGGGCACTAGCTCAGCTGGTACAGTGCTCATTCTCTGCTCCAAAGTGTTCCTGCATAAAACTTAGTCCACTGACCCACAGGTTGGTGGTGGGATTCCAGCACTGACAGGTGAATGCTGCTGTGGTATCCTTGGGCACGACACTTAACCCACCTTGCTCCCAGTGTCTGCTCACTCTGGTGTGTGTGTGTGTGAAGGGGTGAGTGTTTCTTGATGTAAATCATTTTGAGTGCCTTGATAAATGTGACCATTTTATTGCCATAAGCACAAATCCTGTAGCCATGTCAGTCTGACTACAGCCCCAGAATTACATTTAATGTCTTGGGTGAAAACCACACTGCACACTGAATGTGAGGTTGGATCAGTGCAGCCTGTGGAGTAACACCACTCTGCTACATGTAGTGGTGTTCCACACTCTTTGTCCCTGTTTTACATCAGGACCTAAAACACACCATTTTGAGCCACGACTCAGGATTTCCCCACAGTCAGGATTGTGCAGTGGACCTGTCTTAGAGATTATCATCTGCAGTGGCATAGGAAAGTTAGAAGTTCGCTATAGTCTGGGGTGTTTTCTGGTATTCAACTCCCTCAAGCTGAATGAATGTCATGAATACAAAAGCTGTGTGGGAGGCTGTTACACTGACCGCCAGATCACATTTGGGAAAGAAATGAGAATGAAAAAGTTGACGCTGCCTGAACCCCGGCTGGTGAGTGTGTGATGCCAAGAAGCCTCTTTTGTGTTCACAGGTGGGCTGTTCGGAGGTGGGCTGGTGTCTGAAAGGCTGTCCACACTAACATTTTGAATGGCCTTTGTGAGATGAGCAGGGCTCTGGTGACTCAGTCTGTGGGCTGTGGGTGTGGAGCTGCAGAGGAGGAGGCCTGCTGCTCCACTGGCACTTCACATGGAACTCACTTTCATCAACTCAGATGGAGCGCTATTCATTCAAACCCTCATATGACAGGAGCTACTGCTTTAGCCATGGTACGAGCTGCTTGTGTTTTGTTCTTTCACACATGTTTGAGTAACCACATGCATACTCTGGCTCAAAACACTTTTGATATTATTAGGAGGCCAATGTCAAGGCACACTTTAATGTTCACATTGGGAAATCTCTCATCTGCATTTGACCCATCTTTCACTGTGGGTGGGGCAAGAGGAGTGAGCCAGATCTTGATTTGACGTGGTTAGGACTATCTTATCTGAAGCAGTATTTGCATGTTGTAGTAGAAATCAAACTTAAGACCTTTTGCTGTGAGACAAAACTCTTATCATGTAGCCTGTGTGTAGCCTGAAGCGGTGCTTTCCTCATGCTCCTCCATGTTTGCACAGTAAAGTCCCTATAACTTCAGATTCATTCTGATCATTACAGCTTTTAAATGATCTTAGCTAAGCTTAATTGACTCTTCTCTCCACAGAGCAATAGTTGATAAATATATAGTATAAGACATAAAATAGTTTTTGAATATAATGTTGTTTTTTTGTTGTTATCATCTCAGTCTTGTGTTTAAACCCTGTGTAAGTGTAGGCAGCACTTCTCAGAGCACACAGCACATACATATGGATGCACCTACTCCAGAGGCTCCACTGAGGCAATCCACATGTGCTCAGCCCTATCCCAGCATGCACCAGGAGGGAATACTCCAACAGCCTGTCAGTCCAATTCAGCCTAACACATCACTGTACGCATACAAGAAACAAGCTTCAGAAGGTTCTACAAGGAATGGTCAACCAAAGTTTTACTTCACCACAGTCATTCAGGAATGCTCCACAAAATTTTAAAAAGTTGTCATCTAGAGTAGGGCTGATATGGTCACCTGATGCAGCAGTGAGTGAGACATTCTGATATGGTCAGTTCACAGTGGTAACTAGTGTTATATAGCCTAGACTTAGACTAACTAATGTATTGATCCACAAGGGAAATTATTTAGACACAGAAGCTCACAGCTAGCAAAAAATACAGCAAGAGACGGGTGTGAAATGAGACATAATTATATAAATGTAAATGTGCAAGTCAAAATAAAGTAGAAAGCAATAAAATCTAAAATCTCAGCTTTATACAAGAGGAAGACAGTGCAACAATGAAAGGACACAAGGTTATCCGTTACATAAGGGGGAGTTGTTGTACAGTTGTAGGGAGTATTATCTGTCTCCTGCTCACAGACGATCACGTGACCAGCTTTATGGATCAGTTTTTTAATCAGCTCAATGTCCCTTTTCCTGGTGCTGCTCCCCCAGCAGACCACAGCCAAGTACAGGGCACTGGGCACCACAGACTTGTAGAAGATTTCCAGTAACTTGCTGCACACATTGAAAGACCTGAGCTTTCTCAGGAAGTAGTCTCTGCTCATGCCCTTCTTGTACACAGCATTACTGTTGTTCCTCCAGTCCAACCTGTTCTTCACATGGACGCCTAGGTACTTGTAGCAGTCACTATCTCCATGTTATGGCCCTGGATGATGATGGGTTCCATTGGTGTCTTCTTTCTCCTGTAATCAATCACCAGTTCCTTGGTCTTGTCAACATTCAGGAGCAGATGGTTCACAAAGTTTGCAATCAGTGTCCTGTACTCCAGTTCCTGACCATCTCTGATACACTCTACCCCTGCAGAGTCATCAGAGAACTTCTACAGATGGCAGGAACTGGAGTTAAAATAACAGTTTCCCACTGATACCAATCACTTTCAATCCTGAGTCAACTGCATTTTTATTTTGTGGGTCCTAAGTAGTCTTGTCACTATACTAAAATTTCAAACTTGATTTTGATACTAAGAAATGGATGATATATTTGAATCATGAATATTTAAAAAAACAACAAAAAAACACTGTGCACAATAGAATGTAATTTTCCCCATTAAATTGGAATATTTTCTTTTATTTTACCATGTGGCTTTAAATCTGTGTAGTCCTTCAGTGGTCCAGGTAGGTTCCGTGGTGGTGGTGGTCCATGGGCGTATACTTGTCTACGTGCGCTTATACTTGTTCTGATACAGCACAAATTCATTCTATTCAAATTCATTAGATTAGAAATTCATTCTAAAGTTATTTCTGTCCTGTTAGTTGGAGTTTTTTAGTATTGATGCCTGCTCAAATGACCCAGTTTTGATACTATTGATTAGTATCTGATGTTTGATACTTTTGACAGCTGTAGTTGGAATTCTCATCTGATGAAAACAGGTGTAGTGAGTGAGGCTGAAGTGTAACGGCCGTGTGGTGTACATCATAATACGGTCAATGCACAGCCGATTGGATTTCTATTTTGGAGGCCCCGAGTGGGAATTGAAATGCCAACATTTACATTAGAGTCCCATCCCATCAGTTGACACAGCGTTCCATCTTTTCACCTTTGCAGCCCCACAGCCATCCTTAGGGGCCTCACATGTCAGGGGCCTCTACAATAACTTGGAGATGTGGAGCTTCTGCCAAGTGCACCATTCTATCTCCACTGGACCCCCGTGCCGCCACTGTTCATGCTCTCATCCCTCCCTGAAGGACATCAATAATGCAGTGCCCAGCAGACTCTGTCAAAGCCACTACAAAGAGGACCAAAGGCTGTGTCCCCCAGACGCAGACAGGCGCGGGCCCCGACTGATTTATACCGGAGCCCATTCTCATGCAGCTCACCACATCTGCACACATCATCCTGAGTAGTGTGAGGCGCAGGGGCCCGGGGTAACTCCACGGGGGCCCTCTGGTGTCAGCAGGATGGCCCTGACTCGGCCCCTTACGCGGCGTCAGGGGCCAGTTGGTTGACAGCTGGAGAAAAGAGCCAGGGGCCACTGTAGAACATGTGCACAACAAGTGAAGGGCAGGCAGGACAAAGAGAGTGATGGTTGCAATGATTAAAAGGGTCATCAAACTCTGAACCCAACCACAGACAGGCCAGGGGCCCCAAGTGGCCCCTCATCTGAGGGCCTGCTTACTGTACATATTGTTGTGCCTGTGATAACATGCATTGAACTTGTGCTTGTATACTTTACCTTGGCTAGACCCAGTCATTGCAAAACCTTTAACCATCAATGTGAAAAGACTTTTTTTGCTCAATATCAAGTGCTAATCATTAACTACAGCCTTTTTGAGTTGAGCATAGAATGGCCCTTCTTTAAACAGCTCATTCCATTGCTCATTCCATTTTAATATGTTGTTTTCAGCAAAGAGAGCATTTTAAAAAAACAATCAAAGCTAACACGGTGCTCTACATGTATGTGTATGTTAGAAATGAATACCCCATAGAATGGCAATGCCACTTCCATAAGACACTGATGCCATCAAACAAGCACAAACTGAACCATTTCAGCTTAATTTGTCCATACAGAACCTATTCATTCCTCTACATTATGGCTGTTTGTTGTAAATATTGAATACTTTGACTTGGCCTGGTGTTGGATGCACATCAGACCTCCAGATCCTGGTGGTACACTGAGCGTCTCCTGAAGCCGCCTCAGGCCTGGAGATGTGAGCTGCATCCTGATCGTCTCCTTCTCTGGTTTCTCTGGATGTGTCTGACTTTGAACTGACGAGCTGGGAGTCTGTGGAGACACAGGCTGCATCTCAATTCTTCCAATCCTCTCAAAGTCTCCTCCTCGATTTCTTCCCTTAGCCCCTCCCCATATGGCCCCTCTCTCTTCAGTGGGCATGAGGAGTCAGAATTGGGATGCAGCCTGTGCCTCAGTGATTACTTTGCTTCTGATCTCGCTGTTTAGAGGATGAGCCAAGAAAGATTCAGCACATTGATTGAATACAGCAGCTTTAGTTATTACAAATTTGACTTTACTTTTAAAAATATGTTTGAGAGCGCAAAGACAAACACTACAAGTATACATAATGGATTAGAGAATCTTACCTCAGAATGGCAATTAGCATGACTTCACTGTAACTTCACTGTAAAAATTTGCAATTAGAGGAGAGGTTTTACACATTTACACATTTATTTACTCAGTGCATCTTTTGGTTGTAAAATGTGACACCCCACCTTGATGTAGGCTTGATCAGGACTACTTTAGCTGGAGGATTTTAACATATGGAGCATGTTTTGAAACTTGTGATTTTTGTGTGTTCCAACCTCTTGAGAATCTATCTTGTTAGGCTTGGGCTGAACCTTTTACTTGTGATAGGTTCCAATCACAGGGCAGCACTGTGGTTTGGGTTTATGCAGCACTGAACCAACCAAAACAAACATGTACTTTGGCCTATTTGATCAGAAATATAGAGAGACTATTGTCTTTTTGAAAAATGTGCAGAAGGAATCAGTCTGTGTATGTGTGGAGGGAAAGCTGTCAACTGGATCGAACAAAAGTTAGATTTTACGACTTGTTCGGCTGTTGTCACACTGACAAATCAGTATGAAGTATTTATTGGAACATTCCAATCATTTACTTTCAGTGAGAGTCATGGCAAATTGATGTGTAGAACTCAAAGTGTGGCACATACTGTGTGAATCTGCCGCAAGTCAGGACAGCATAAGGGCAAGAGCAAAGAACAATAAATAATTTATAATAATAAAAATGTTGCATTACATCTGTTCATTAACCCCATATTTGTGTTTCTCAGGCCTTACTGCCTTTACAACTGAGAAATAGTCTTTTTTCTGATTTGACAGTGAGCTGTGTCTGCTCCCGGAGGACAGCAGAGGAAGCATGCTGGATTTCCTGCTTAATCTGCTTAGACACCTCTGCAGACGGACGGATTAGCCAGGCTGTCAGGGCCCTGCTGGGGGATCGATACTCTGGCTCCAAAGCAGTAGAGCAGGGGCCCTGTGGGGAGCAGGGTCAGGAACGGGCCAGTTCTCACACACCCTTGCCCAAAATCCTGCAGGGAGCTACTCAAAAAAGGAATTCTTACTAATTCCAGATTTTGTTAGACGGATCATAATCAAATTTAAAGGGCCTCTGTTACACTATCTGATCCATGTTACAGAGTTGTGTTTTGTTTCATTCACACATGTTTAATAGATATATTTTTGACAGTTAAAAACATCGGGGACAGGTGAGGTAACGGTAAGATACAAGTGTAATAACAACGCCGCTCTGCGTGTTTCATAATGTGTGCATTTGGCAGAGGCTGGCAGATTTTCTTCAGCTTCAGCCCTGAGAAATGTTTGGAAACACAACTCTCTTCTGCTGAGCTTCCTGTATTATCACATTACATCACAGGGTGGAACAGAGTGTTTGAAAGAAGAGCTCAGCCTAAACATGCAATGTTTGTGTGATAAATATGTGTGAATGAAACAAAAGACATAATAACATAGATTAGAAAATAGTAGGCATGGGACGAGATAGAATTTCCTTACAGGACAAGACTGAATCTACAAGAACGAGACAAGACAATTTTTTCAAAGTTTTTTTTTTTTTTTTATTAATTAATTAATTAATTTTTTGTTTTGTTTTTTGTATGTAGGTGTTTGTGTGAGTTGGCCCTCCTGCTCCCGTCCACTCCTCCTCATCAAGTCTTTGTGCGACTCGGTGCAGAGGAGCTCCTCTCTGTCCATCAACCGATATCATCTGGTTTAGTGCCTGCAGAAGACACTACACAGCGAGCGCAGAAAAGTGCTCAGCGTGCGTTTCCTCTTTAGGGGCACTACCATGTTTCGGTGGATGACCTCCAGAACTGTTGAGCTGAAGCCTCTCTGGGCCAGAGCAGCGTGCTTCATGTGGCATTTGTTTTTGCCCTTGCACAGCTCCTTGTAAATGGCTTTAGCCACGTCTTTATATCTGTTTGGATGCACCAAAACAGTCCATTCTGGCACCTGATCTTCCAGCTGTGCCAGTAGGTCCTGGGACAGACGGGACGGACACTGAGAGGGTGCAATTCTACCTCGAAGATCTTCGAGACGACCTCATAGACGAGCTTATTACAGTCGTCTCTACTCCACAGCCCGGGGAGGGGGCCCGGCTTTTCTGAGGGAGGTGCCCTGGGCACATCTGGAGCGGGCACTTGCACTTTACCCACTCTCTTTGTGGGCACCACACGCTCCAGAGGGGCCTCAGAAGGCTGAATATAGAGAGGCACTTCTGGAGTTAATCTATAGTCCTGGTTAGTGGACTGAGGAGGTAGAATGGGCCCATAGAGCTGCAGCTGGGGTTGAGGAGGGAGGCGGGCTTGTTCCTCATAACTGAGCTGAGGTCTTGATGTTGTCTGGCGGGGACTCGACATTCTGCAAACGAGTCTGCGAATCCGTCCCAGAGTCCTCTGGACCGGTTCGATCTGGTCAGGCAACTGGGTCTGCTCTTGCACCCAGTGCAAGATTTGATCCATAAAGACCAACACCTGGGGCCGGACACCCGCCCTAAACTTTTCCTGGCCTTTCGCTAAAGCCATGGCAGTCGTGATGTTATCTGTCAGGGTCTCGCTCAGCTTGAAGCTTCCCTGGGTGATGGATGGAGGCAAACTTTTGTATGCATCCTCCACCTCAGGGACCAGCTCCTTAAGGAGAGGAGAGACCTTTTCCATGACATTCCAGGGCGAACACCAGTGCAGGTGCACAGGCGTCTGAGTACGCCACGCAGAGCAGATTTTGCATAGCAGTACATAAAGAAACCCTTGATCTTGTCGCCCACTCCTTTAAGAGAGGGACTGCGGGTTTTGTAGATGCCATGGAGACTGGTTTGAGTCTCAGCCTCCATGTGTCTGAGCTCCTCTGTGATGGAGCTCACGATGGAGGAGGCTGTGTGGAGGCTCTCGTCACTCAGGCTCCTCTCCTCCTCTCCCCTGAGTACCACAGCCTCGGTCAACAGGATCTCCTTGACTTCTTCTGTGGCCTCTTGGATGCTGGGGCTGGAGACTCTTGGCAGTATAATCAACCTGCCTGAGGGGGAACCAGGAGTGAGGCTGTTAGATACAGAGGCTGGACTGGAGGTTTTCCTAAAGCCTCCAGAGCTGCACATGGGGGACAGTGTGACTGTGGGGGGACTAGCTCTGGGCTGCTCCTCTTCACGCTCTGCTCCATGCTGCTCAGAGCCTGTGCAAGGGAAACATCTCCTCAGTGTCTGTTTGAGGGTCTTGCACTGACTGCTGGGCTGGGCTTTCTCCTCTGTGCTCCACTCCACAACTTCAGGGGTCTCAGCTGTGGATCTGAGCCTTTGGGTGCTGCTGGGGGCTTTCTGGTCTACCTCCAGCTCTCCTCTCTCAGAATCTTCGTCCTGGGTCTCAGTCGATGTACAGTGTGACTTTGTTGGGAAACAGCCCCGAAAGCCCTGTCCTACGCTGTTTTTGAAATCACGCAAGATTTGTCAGGCATGGCGGACCAGATCCTTCATGCGCTCTTTGGTGGGTCTGTAGGTTGTCTCCTCGGGTACCACCAGGCGATCGTTCTGCACTTGGCTGCGGGCTAGAACAGAGTTGACATGATTGGTCACCTCTGCAATCAGAAAGAATGCTGACGGACTGGTGAGGTGCACCCAGCACTCCATTGAAACTATCAGTGAGGCTGACCTGCACTGCTGTCCCGACTGCCTGCTCAAATACCAGCAGGGGGTGCTCTTGCGTGCGTCCCTCTAAGACTATGTTCCTGAAGGCTTCCAAAATCAGGTTGGAGATGGTAGCAATCACCTCCAGGAACATCTCTGCCAGGACGTCCCTGGACTCGCGCTGGGCTAGAGCTGCAGCTCTGTAGAAGACTACCAGGGGCTGCACCTCTTCTGTGGGGATACAGGGGATAACCTCATTGAGACGAGAGTGGACGTTTCAGCTTTAGAGATTCTTTGAGAATGTGATGATGTCATAATTCCTATTGATGGTTTACAGATTCTAGAATGTGATGATGTCATCATTCCTTTTGATCACGTTTCATTTCGTCATGAAGTGAAACAAACAATAAACAACAAACAAAGAGTTTATAGTTTTTGGACGTGTAGCCAGTGACAATTTCCCCGTGGAGTCATGTGACCTGTGGTGACTGTTTGTTACATGACACCACAGATCACATGACATCACAGGTCACATGACATGGGTCATGTGACACCACGGGGAAGTGTAGCCAGCATTGTTTCTATGTTTGTTTGAATGTTTCTTTGTTTATTGTTTGTTTAGTTGGGGCTGTGCACTATGTACTCGTTTAAAACAATGTTTCTTCTGTTCTCTGTATCACTCATTTAAAAACACATAATGAATATTTAAGCTGAGTTCTTCTCTCAAACACCTTGTGATGTCATGTGGTAATACAGGAAATGCTCCACCATATTTTTAAACTAGAATCCTGATTTCAGCCCCTTGCCAGTGTCTACTGAACTAAAGGTAAGCTGTTAACTTAAAAACTACCAATTGATGACATCACAAGCTGGAACAGAGAATTTTGAGGTTCGGAGATGTAGGCCGAGGAATAATAAAGGGATACTCAAACAAATTAATGAAATGAAACAAAGGACAAGTCTAGGTATGTTTTGATGTACCAGCATTCTGACATCATTCTGAGAAAAACAGAGAGAGCATGTGAAGAGATAAAGGTGAAAATATTGTGTATTGTGTACAACCATTATCATGTGCTGTTTCATCCCACTGCTGCAGTCATGACGAGAGCATATCAAACTTAATGCAGCAGCCCCCCCTGGCGCAAGAACAGTAGTACTACACTTTCCATTACTGACAAATGCATATGACAGAAAACACATTTCTCTAAAACATAGTTAACATGATTCCATTGACGGTTTGATCTAATTTTCCCTAGTATTTTAGTTTAGTTTAGTTCATAATATCTCTTCCTGGTCTAATATGTGCATCAGATGTAACACCCAAAGAATTATTTCAAACTGCTACCTGGTGATTAATAAAAATAGATAACAGCAGATTTGTTTTGTTAAAATGAAAAACTTCATTACACACAATGTCCCTGGACTGTATTTTCCTGCCACATTTTTATTTATTTATTTTCCTCACAAACCACCACTTAACTGCTGTAAACCTATATTCCCCCATACCAAGTCAAATTAGAAAAAAAAGTAAAGCTGTTACACCAGAGGAAGAAAATGCAGTGTGTCTACATTATGTGCATCAAATTAATGATAAGTCATAATAATTTTCTGTGTTATTTGATTTGAAATATTTGAATCAAAGTTATTTATATATGGGATATTGCTGTGCTTTCACTAATGTAAATGATCATATCTTGGTGTTTTGTGGAGCAGCTTGTGTATATTGTCAGGAATATAGAAATGTCCCAGAAAAAACACTGCTCCGTGTTATCAGCAACTGAAACTACAGAGCGAAGAGAGGGAGGCTTAGGAGAGGCTTTCTGCTGTGTGTCCAGAGCTCAGCTGGCGCCCCCTGGACACTGTTGTGATGCTGCAGGACACAGAGGATGGACGCTTTTGTCCTGAGGGCTTTTACTCTCCTCAAACTGCCCTGACACAGGATCTGATTGTGACCGGGTGATTACTACAAGGCCATACTTGCAGTATTTCCAATTTATTCTGATAACATAACTTTAAATTATGTCCAACAATGCCCCTCCATATTTGGAGAACTCATGATTTTGACAGTGCACATAGATTAGTTAAGTGAAACAGACAGGTGAGGTTCCATATATTAAATGACCTTATTTTTGACAAGTTTTGTTACAAATCTTCAGAAGACACGATTTTCACAGTGGCTGTCCTAAAACTACTTAATGTTAAAAACTGAATCATCATGGTTACGTAAACAGTATCAAGTAGTTTTATAATAATATCCACTGACAAAACAGTTTAGAAACTAAGTTTGAGCTGTGTGTGCCCTCTGCTCCTCCTCTTTCTCCTCTGCTCCTCCTCCTCTTCCTCTCTCCAGCTCTCTTTCTCCTCTGCCCATCTTATCTCCATGAGGAGCTGATCTCAGGAACAGCCTCCCTCCTGACCTCCACAACACTGACTTCCACACTTTAAACCCAAACTCCATACACACGTGTTCATACAGGTCCATTCACCCACCACATCTGAGCGTAGCTGCACTTTATTGCTTTCAACTGTATGTTTTTACTGTATGTTCAGCTTTGCTCTATATTAATGCTTTTGTATTTGTTTATTGTTGTAAGTTGACTATGAGTGTCTAGAAAGGTGCCTGATTACAAGAAAGGCCTCCCATGGAAAGGACGGTCCTCTGCCGCCCCCTGCTGTACATGTTCACAATCCACACAACTGGAGGTAAAGGAGTTCATTTGGAAGAGGTTAAAGAGAAATGAGTGAGGCATGAAAACATGTGGTTTCCTCTGGTTTAATCATGAATAAAGCACAAAACAGTCATCAGGTTTATCACACAAATAAGCAAAATAAAACACAGCATTCACAGTATTCTACTGTTAGTACATGTAACATTAAATCTGCCTACAGAGCTGAGAATGAGTGGGACATGGAGACAGGGATTTTGGGTCCAAATGACATGACATTCTAAAGAGCCTAAAGAGTTTCAAATTTGAGATGGAGGGCAGTCAGAAATCTGTGGTGCAATTTGTTCTTTCTTCATATTGCTTACACTCTGACCTGGTTTATGGTTATTTTATTTTTTCTGCAATAACTATCTGACTATTTGAATATTTCTTTAGAAACATGTAGATCCTTTCCTTCCATTTCAAATGCTGACAGTATAAGGTGAACCCAGACTAACAGAGACACAGGGTTACTGACAGGGCTGTTAAGGGCAGGACCCACAGGACCTGGTGGAGCTTCAGGCTTTGCTCTTTTCAGACTCCGCCTCCGCACTCTCCGCTGCCCCTCCGAAACGCCGGCCCAGTTCTGACGTCAGCACAGAGCAGCATGACCTCTGTGCACAAAACAGGGTTAGAACAACATTGTGAATATTGTAAACGTGTTTAAGTAATATATTGAATTATACATAAATGCTAAGAGTAATTATCACATAATAAACTTTGTGGCTACTTTGAATCAGTCTGTACGGAGTTCTTTATCTTAAAGGCATTGTACCTGTTTTTAGGTGTTTTTCACATCTTAAAAGTATGGAAAAGAGAATAAGTTCATCTTAAACAGTTGCAGTGGTCCAAAGTTATTCCTCATTCATCTCATCAATTCAGAGCATCTTAATTATTCACCATGATGAGTTTATAAGCACTTTCCAAAACTCTCAGAGATCAGAGCTAAAATCAACTAGCATGCTAACAGTACATAAAATAGTATTGCTATTCATCTCATCTGCAGCCTTATAATTGAATGTAATGGTGCATTTATACATCAAAACTTGGACGAGGCCTGTAACACATTTACGTTATGGTGACAGGCATACAGAGATGTACTGCGATACACGATCATCCTGAAACTACTTTATGTTACTGATACAATAACAATCACTGTTGGGCAAGTTACTTTAAAACTGTAATGTGTTATTTATTACTGTCATTTCAAAGTAATTTGTTACATTACAATATTATTGCATTTAAAATGTAAGGCATTACATTACTATTGCATTACTTTAAGTTACTCTCACCAAAATAACTGCGAAGATGCTGAACTTTTGCGCCGGATATGTACTGAACCAGGACTAAACCAGGACAAAACCAGGACTAAACCAGAGCTGAACCAAGACTGAACCAGGACTATAACAGGACTAACCTCGGACGATACAGTGTTTGTTGTGACAGCTAAAAATGGGATTGAACTCAGAACCAAGGACTAAACTAGTACAAAACCAGGACAGTGTGAGTGCATCAGGTGAGACTTGGTTTAGCTCTCCTCACCTTGTCGTCCTTGGCCTGGCGGTGAGCTTTAGTCAGAAGCTCCAGCAGAGCCAGCAAGACCCCTAGGCCCAGCCCCAGCCCCAGCACAAAGAGTCCCCTCAGGTCATGTGCTTCTAGGGAGCCTCCCTCCTGGTCCTCCATGCAGCTCCGCGCCCACCACTTGTTCCTCAGGTAAGCCAGCGTCCCAGACTCACTCAGCTCCAAGATGGCAATGGACAGGTTCTTCATCAGAGGGAATCCTGGTACAGGAAGGTGAGGATTACATTTTTTTTTCTAAAAACTCTCCAAAAGCACTTTGAAAAGTCCTTTTTAACATGTTAAAATGTTTCTTTACTAGAAATGCTTTTGCTCATATATGTTTGATAGAGCTCATTTCTGTCAACTGTAATGTTTAGCATGAATGATTCATTTACAGGTGTATTTATTGTTCATCTGACCTGTAACTTGCCTGAGTGGCATTCCCTGCTTGCCTTTATGAAGTTAGATATGTTTATGCTGCTGTTGAGATAAGGATCATCTCCATTGAAAAAAGCATATTGCTGGTTCTCCCTAAATGACATAAAATGGATTCTTATGTTCTAATAACCTCATCAACCTCATTTGTTTTATTCACACATGTTTGAGTTATTCTTTATTATTACTCTGTCTAGATCTCCAAAGCTCAAATTGCTCTGTTCCACATTGTTATGTCATGATGAAGTAGTTTTTAAGTTAAAACTACCTTTAACCTTTAGTTCAGTAGAGATTGGCAATTCCTGGGCTAAAATCATCCAGATGATAGTGAAGGTGTATGAAGTTTAAAAACACAGTGGAGTACTTTTTGTTTTCCACATGACATCACAAGGTGAAATACAGTGTTTTCAGTTTGAGAGAAGAACTCAGCTTAAAGCTGCAGGATTTGTGGTTAAATAGGTGTGGGTATGTTTCGGTATGTTTTGATCAGGAAACAACATTATAATAGATTTAAAAATAGTATAAAAATGCAATTTCATATGGTAGATTGGTCAATGGTCACCCATAGTCAATGGGTGTCACCTCTGGGTGCTGCAATGCTGTATGCCCTCTCAGACACTACCTCCTCAGAGCGAGTGAGGGAGCAGTACCGGGCCACCGCCAGGTCCAGGGACACGGCCTCTCCAATGAATGCAAAGTTCCCCTCCTGAGCCCGCCGCATCCCCTCCCCCATGTTTGCCACAAAGCTCCGCCTCTTCTCCATCTGCTCGTACATGCGCTGGTACAGGGCGATCTTGGACGTCTGTGCATTCAGACAAACGGATTATTAGAATTAGAATAGAATAATGACTAGTCAAAAGTAAGAACACAACACACAAGTTTACTACTTTCTACCTTTTATATATACACACACAGAAGACATCAAATATGTGATGCGAGATGTATGGAATCATGCAGGAATAACTCCCGATCTTCTTGATGAACTCACCTGACGCAAACCAGGGCTGAAAGCAAAGGGTGGCTACTTTTTCAGAATCTAACATCTAAGACAGAGTTGAGTTATTTTGAGTGTATTTTTTATTTACTACATTCCATATGTCAGTCAAAGTTTTGATGTCTTCAGTGAGAATCTACAATGTAAATAATCATGGAGATAAAGAAGAAACATAAATGAAAAAGAATGTTCAAACATTTGACTGGTACAGTATGTCAGATAAACTTTTACATGTCATCTTTACCCTATTCAAAGCAGTATTTTTGGTTGATTCATGCATGTTTGAGTGATACTGTATTGTACTTCTTTTGAGTGCTCAGCAAATACCTACAGTCTATCTTCGCTCACTGCTCTGTACTTTTGATATATAAAAAAGAAAAAAAACTCTGAGCCCCAGTTCTAATACATGTCCTGTTCAAACCTCCAGGTCAAAGCCAGATCTTTCAGATCTCAAAAGCTAAAGCCTGGTTAGTACTGGGCTGGGAGACCACTGGGAAAATCAGGTACCAGAGTGGGGCACCAGTGGCAAAACTTTCATGATTATTGTGTCTGTGGGCAAGACACTTCACCCACCTTGCCTAGTATGAATATGGAATGTGAGTGTTGGTGGTGGTCAGAGGGTCCAGACAGAAGCCTTTTTCTGTCTGCCCCAGGGCAGCTGTGGCTACAATAGTAGTTTACCACCACCGAGTTTGGAGGGAATGAGTCTCGTGTAATGTCATGCACCCAGTTGACTTTGACCAACATGCAGTAAATTGACCTGTTTCTCTGATAAATGATATTATAGAAAATAGACTCTTATCTCTTAAGACGTGTCAGAATGTCAGTACCTCCTCAAAAACATACCTGGAGTTGTGTTTTGTTTCACTGACACATGTTTGAGTAACCATTTAGTACAGGTGGGAAATTAAAGAGTTGAAATTATCCAAATGATTCTAGTAAAGGTCTCTGGAATTTAAAAACATAGTGGAGCATTTCCTGCTTTGCCACATGACATCACAACAGAGTGTTTTCTGTTTGGGAGAAGAACTCAGCCTGGATTTGCAGGATTTATGTGTTTACTGTTAAACATGTGAGAATTAATTAAATTTAAGTATTTATTTTGCACATATGAAATATATAACATTGATTCAAACATGGATTAAAACACAATGAAACATCTCACAACAAAATGATTATCAAACATTATCATGAAATATCAAACATTTCCTCAAACTCTTTTTAAACAATGTTTCTGATGCCGTCACTAACCAGATGTGAAAACTGCTCCAGAATTTCCTGCCTCTGTATCATAGACAAAACTGAGCTTCTGATGTGACACATTTTGGAACATGAAAATTACAATTACAAGTTTTGTATCTATGAATCTCCGCATTGGTTTTCAAGTAAAATGTGAAATGATTAGGGATCATAGTTGTATTATAAAGAATTTTATACATAAAAATACAAAATTGATATATATGAATCTCATAAATATTAAGCATGTTAAGTTTGGTGAATAAATGAACAGACGATGTTAGTGGTATAGAATGAGTTGCAATTCGAACAAAACATTTTTGCACCAATAATATTTAGTTCAGAGTAGAGAAAGTGCAGCCCAGATGATATTACAGTACGACAGATAGGGATTAATTAAACTATAGTATATGGTAAGCAGAGATTCTGAGTCCAGAATTTTACAAACTTTTTTTTATAATACCAAGAGATTTGTTAATTTTTCTGGTCACCCAGTCAGCTGCTCTTTCCAGTTTAGATCATCATCAACAATGATGTGCAGGAATTTGGTGGATGAGACACGAGTTATTTCAGTTGAATCAATTTTGATTTTAGGGTTAGTTGGAATTTTTTATTTTTTTATTTTTTTTTGCCACAAAAAAATCATACAATTAGTTTTCTGATATTAATTTGTTCATTTTGAACTATTTGTCATAAGCAGATAATGCAGCATTAGTTTGGTTTGTTAGAACATTCAAGTTTGAATTGGATATAAATAAAGTCATATCACCAGCAAACACTACTGGGGTAAGATCTTAAGATATATAACATAAGATGTACAATAAAAATAATAAAGGAACTAACATGGAGCCCTGAGGAACTCCACACTGTAAATCAGCTTTATCAGAATTGCAACCATTAATATAATTAATTGCAAATATCATTCTGTAGTCACTTAAAAACTGTTTTATGAAAACCATATTTATATAACTTTGCAAGTAGAATTGAATTGTATGATTGACTGTATCAAAAGCTTTTGACAAGTCAAAAAAACAAAAAACTAAACAAAAACAAAAACAAAACACTGTAAGTAAACTGATTGTTGTCTTAATGTTATCTCATCTAATAATTAAACTAAAGACATGTAAGTACTGTGATTTTTATAAAAGCCATATTGATACTTATAAAGAACGGAATTATTATTTATATGAGAAAATAACCTTTTACAAATAACTTTTTCTAATGCACCAGCGATTTTACTTATTTCATTGAAGCTGAAAGGACAGCATTTGAGGACAGCTGGATGTAATGTCCAATGGATCTTCATAAGAGGCTGAAATATTTTTAACTAATTTTAAACCAGAATTAACAAAAAAATGTGTTAAATTTCTGTGCTATCTTAGCAGAAGTTTCATACATAGTTGCACCATCCACAAATACTGAAGGTACAGTTTGTGAATCTCACATCCTTTTGTAGTAGTTGGTTGATAACTTTCCAAGTACCTTTAATATTATTCCAGGTCTGGTTTATTTGGCTAAAGTAGTACTTCTTTCTTGCAGACCGTGAATAGAATGGACATAGTTGTTTCTGTATTCTGTATGAAAAGTAAGAGGGGTTGGATTGGATACATCATTTTTATAAAGTTTGTTTTTCTTCCTAAAGATTCTCAGCAAATCCAGTGTAAAACAAGCAAGTCTTTCGCTTTGATTTTCTGTAATTTTTTAGATGGAAATGGATGGAATCACAAAAATGTATTTTGATTTGCTTGCATGAAATGTTTGTATGCATCATTCACATTGAACTTTTCTATAATAAGTTTGCTCATATTCTTCTTTGAAATATTTTTTCTTTTCATAATGAATACTTTTTACCTTAAGTGAGCAGTATTGGAATTTAGGAAAGTGATCTGGCAAGTCTGAGTAAATAATCCCAGATTTATTTTCATGATTTAAATGGTTTGTAATTATATTGTCAATCAAGGTTGAATTCCTATTACTCACTTTTGTTGGTTTGTTAATTAATGGGAAAAATGACTTGAGAAAAGAGTATTTATAAAATGAATCAGTATATGAAACTGTTTTGTCTTTCAAAATATTTATATTGAAATCTCCTAAAATATAGCAAAGCTTGTTTTCAGAATTTAGTGAGTCCAACTTTCAATAAAATCTTTAAAGCTAAAATCTGGTGGACGGTAAATAACTCCAACAATTCAATTTTTTCCCTCACAACCAGAAAGCTCCACAAACAGTGACTCTATTTCCCCTTTATCAGAAGTAAGCCTGAGGTCATTCCTTAGTTTGAATTCATAATTGTTCTGAATGAAGAGAGAGACACTGCCCCTTACTCTATTATTTCTTACAAAATGACATGATTGATAATTAGTCAACTTAAAAAGATCACATGTGTCTTTGGTGAGCCATGTTTGTGATAAGGCAATAACAGAACGAAACAAAACACAACTCCAGACATGTTTTTGAGGCCACAGATCAGAAATGAGAGAGTAATATGGCCCTTTAAGATGTTTTATATCCATATTGTGGTTTACAATGAATAAAATGTAAAATATGATCTATATATATGTAGTTTAGTACCTTGAAGAACTGTGAGGTGGAGCCCCCCTCCACAGCCCCATACTCAATCACGTCCTGATTGGCCAGATCGCTGAAAGTCCTGATGGACGCGTGCTTTTTGTCCGTGTGGATCATGGCGTAGAAATTGGCAAAATAACAGGCTAGGAGCAGTACCGCGAACAGCCACCAGACGGCAGTGATCACACGTCCAGCCACAGCTTTAGGGTGAGGGCCAGCGCCTGAAGAGGGCAGCAAAGACACAGGGGCATACTTAAAAGGTGGTATTTTACTTGTATGGGGTATTAATATATTACATATTTAGGTCATCATGTTACCTTTTATTGTTTTGAAAATGCTATATTTGCCAAAAACAAAGTATAAACATGTTTTTATAAGTTTTGTTTTTGACACTCTTTATCACTGTACAATCAGAGTGCATTCCACTAACCAAAGTACTGCACATCGCATCAGGTTTGTCAAGTTGTGTACAGTTATATACAGTGTTGGGGAGTAACAGATTACATGTACCGGAGTTAAGTAATCAGAGTACAAATTATGAGTAACTGTATTCAGTTACAGTTACTGTTTCAGTGAGTTACTTTGTTGAAATAAGTGGATTACACAGCGGTATTTTTTATTTTTTTTTCCGTAATTCCACTCATTGCCGGACACTATACCAGGTCTAAACCAAGACTAAAACCAGGTCTAAACTAGGTCTAAACCAGGACTAAACCAGGTCTAAACCAGATCTAAAACCAGGTCTAAAATCGGTCTAAAACCAGGACTAAACCAGGACTAAACCAGGACTAAACCAGGTCTAAAGCAGGTCTAAAACCAGGTCTAAAACCAGGTCTAAAACCAGGTCTAAACTAGGACTAAACCAGGTCTAAACCAGGTCTAAAATCAGGTCTAAAACCAGATCTAAACCAGGACTAAAACAGGATTTAACAGGACTAAACCATGCTTCATGGACCGTGTCTCCTCCTCTTCTATCAATAATATTTTTTTAATTTGGTTAAGTAAAGACTTGGCCTTTTTATTTTCTTTTAGCAGATAAAACATTTCATGTGAAGATTTCCTCGTCTTTGCTTCTCTACAGCAAATCAAGTAATCCAAAGTATTCAGATTACATTACTCACTTTAAGTAATTTAATGGATTACATTACAAACTACATTTTGGGCTATGTAATCTGTAATCTGTAGGGGAATACATTTTAAAAGTTACCTTCCCAACACTGATTATGTATGATGTTTTTGGATATTTATGAAGAATCGTGTGGGAACATGGGTGATGTAGGCTCGAAGGAGGAGCACTGCACAGCATTTTACCTGTGAGCAGAGTTTGAACAGGGCCCGGGAGAGACTGCTTAGTCCTAAAACATGCATGGATGAAATCTAAAACCTCTTCTGACATGTTTTTAATGAGGCAACAACGTTATACAGTGGAAATAAGTATTTGATCCTTTGCTGATTTTGTAGGTTTGATCACTGACAAAGAAATGAACAGTCTGTAATTTTAATAATACATTTAGTTATTATAATATTGCAAATAAATAGCATTTCTTTTTGACAAATGGAAAGCTGTTTAGCTGACTGTGTCTTACCCTGCAGAGTGAGCGCTCCGGTGATGTACCAGAAACTGTGCAGCAGAGTGAAGGTCGTCTGCTCCTTATCCGGCTCTGCCCACTCAGACGGGCTCATCCTGAAAACAGAACTTATCATTATCATCAGTTTAAATTATGTATAAAAGCTGCTGACTGTAGTTTAGACCACTACAATCATGTTTAATTCATTTAACAATTCATATTTCAGTCTTTAGTTTGTCAAAACAGAATCCTACTAGTGAAGATAGATCATGTACCTGGTTTAAAAATGAATTACAATTACAACTGAATCTGCACTGTCAAAGCCTTAAAGTGCCCATGAAAAGTCGAACAGCTCATTGTACTAAAACACACTTCATACACAGATCATTGTATTTAAGATGTTGCTAAAAACAAACAAACAAACAAATAAACATAACTTCTACACAGAGATTACTATTTGACACATACAAATATAAGAACAATGTTTATGTTTATGTTTATTTATTAATATATTTATTCTATTCTGTCAAGTGAACAGAACTGAATTTATTTATTATTTTTGAGAGATGTTCACAGCTCCTCCAAGCAGCTTTTTCAGCTCCTCAGAAGCCGGATGAGCATGATCCATGTCCTCCCTTTCCAAAACTTGGCCGGATGACCCTTAGTCCAGTCGTAGTTTCGTCCTAGTTTAGATTTTTTGTTGGTTAAATCATCATTTTATTAAGTCCTGTGGGGCTACTGCTGCTGTGATTTTGGATTATATAAAAATACTTTTAACCTGTTACCATCCACCTAATTTTGCATGTGCACAATAGCACTACATACCCAAGTGCCATAGCTTATTAAAAGAAAACCTTAGAACCCACATGCTTGTGTGAGGCACCATTTTAAAGCTTAGGCCTTCTAGTTTCTGTAGATATGCATATGAAGACTGTGAGTGCTGCCTAACCTACAGTACAGTCAATTAAAAATTTTATTTTTTTGCTTCGAAAAAACAATAGAAAAAAATAAAGGCCTTAGCTTGGGCATACTTCATGCTAGGCATTTGTGACTCACTACACTCATTGTTCAAGTTGTTGGCAACAACTGTGTAGAATTTCAGATCTCTAGGACAAAGGGTTTTGATGCTGTGAGCCTTTGTGTATACAAAATGACAATTCGGCACAAGATTGCCAAATTTGTGCCAAAATAATAATAATATAATAATAATAATAATTGTTATTATTATAATACTAATTCTTCTGAGCTTCTGAGAAAAAAACCTAAAAGTAGCCAAAATTGTCCTCCAAGCGCCAGATCTGCGCTCCATGGCCCCTCCCGCTCTGCTCTCTGTGTCCCTCTCTGTTACGCTTATAAACACCGCGCCCCTTTCAAAGACTACTGCATGTCCCACCCACCGTTTGAAAGCTCTGGTGATAGGCTAAAACAATATGTCAATCACTTTCTGGAAGATCCAATGACTGAAGAGATTTCCCGTAAACAAACTGATGACGCGTGCGTAAAGCCAGGAAGTACATGGGTGCCTTAGCTTCTTCAGCGGCTTGTCCCACCTAAACCCCGCCACCGACAACAGCGGGGAGGGTCTCATTTTGAAGCTAAGAGTGTGAGGAAAACAAGCGTACCCAAGAGCGGGAGAGAAAGGGAACTCAGAGAGGGAGAAGGCTCGGAAAGGCAACATATCTTTTTACTCACGCATTCATCCATTCATACGGACGAGGATTTTCTGGATTATTTACCCACATGGAATTATTTTATGGAAAAAACAACTTGATATTCTTTTTCTGTGGATTATTACGGACTTATTGAGTACAACTTTTCATGGATTGAACGCGTTTTGGACCGACAGAACCGGCTCAAAGTTAAGAACGCGTATCTTATTCTTTGATTATGATGTGAATTTTTAAGTTATCACGTTTTGGGCTCGTTGTACGGCATAAAATGAATGATATGGTTGTTTTATTGAGAAATTAAGCTTTCAAACGATGTATGGCATGCCAGTAGTGAAAACAATAATGAAGGTGAATATACAGAGTGAACATTTTTTATTGGAAAATCGCCCGCCGGCGGGCGGGTGGATGGTAAGTTTAATTGTATGATGTATGATGCTTAAAGGGCCCATATTACATTATTCACCGATCTATGTTATAATATTGTTTCCTCATCAAAAACATACCTGGAGTTGTATATGTGTGTGTGTGTGTTTTATTTATTTATTTTATTCACACACACAAACCCTGCAAATTTGGGGTAAGTTTATGTCTCAAATACAATGCACTCTGTTCCACCTTGATGTCAGATGTACAGAGCTCTACTGTATTCTCCATACA
The DNA here is from genome assembly GCF_026225935.1 of Boleophthalmus pectinirostris. Lineage (NCBI taxonomy): Eukaryota > Metazoa > Chordata > Actinopteri > Gobiiformes > Gobiidae > Boleophthalmus > Boleophthalmus pectinirostris. Next base: position 41,448,818 of record NW_026571515.1, on the reverse strand, counting down.
CCTTCACTACAGTCATTTGGATGATTTCAGCTCTGTAATTTCCAGTCTCTACTGAACTGGTGTTAACTTGCTGTTATTTGAAAACCTCCACTTCATGAGACGGAACAGAGAACAGAACAGAGAACAGAGCAGAACAGAGCGTTTTGAGCATTGGAGGGGATTTCTCAACCATGTGTGAATGAAACGAAACACAACTCCAGGTTTGTTTTTGAGGAGTGAACAACATGTCAACATGTATAACATGTCTTACATGTCACAAGAATCAGTTTTGTGTAATATCAGACTTCAAATCTACACCACAGTTCTGCCCTACATATGCAAAAGAGCTTAACTCTGAGTGTGAAACTGAGAAAAAAGATTTTAAAGTTTCTATTTTGTCCAGACAAAAGTATAATAGGTAGGGCAGCCAAAATTTCACAACGAGCTGCTATAATGAAGAAATATTTGTATGTGAAAAATATTGAGCTCAAATTTGACCTTTGACCCTTATTTGTCAGTTCCTGCTCTCTGCTTTTGTATCGTGAGCCAAAAATAAGAACTTGTGCAAAGACAAAATGCAGAAAATGACATGGTCATTATTTGCTTGATTTTCTCCAGACTTTCATCCGTTCTAAGAAAAATACGTCACCAAGCTCCAGTCATCATGTGTTTGTTTGAAATGATCTAGAAGAGTTTTGGATTTCCTGTTTAGTGTTGATCAGGATCATGCAGCGTCACTTCCACAGTGAAACAGTTTGACACAAGTGACTTTGCAGTACAGTATGAGTAAATACACAAAATACTTTCACATTAAAGATAATAAATATAATTGAATATAAAGGTGTATTTACTGAATGTGTTCAGACCCTGTGCCAAGGCCACAACAAAAAGAAGGAGGCAAGAGGTTGGATTTTAAAAGAAAATATAACTGAACTAAATCACAAACAAAACATACACTGTTACTGTCTTTTGTCTTTGCACGATTGTCTTTGGTTCATGATACAAAGGCAAGGAACAGGAACTGGCAAATAAGGGTCAAAGGTCAATTTTGAGCTCAATATTTTCCACTATATTTATTCACACGATAAAGGAGGTCTCAAATACAAACAAAATGACATTGCCTTTGTAGGGCAGAATTGTAATCAGTAAAAGCAATATTTGATTCATATCAGGGAACATATATCTTTTTTAAGACCTCTACATGAGCAGCTGTCTTTAAATTATACAATACAAATCAAATCTCTTTTGTTTTGTTTGTCAGAAAACACATTTCTATCTTTGCCCAACATCATACAGCCCTACCATGCATGTCCCAGCTAGCTTGGGACTCACCTACAGACGAGAAAGATGGAGAGTCCAGTGAGGAGGAAGGCGATGAGCAGCCCCACCCACATGTCGGCGGAGAAGGGTGCCAGCAGGCTGAGCGCACTCTCGTGGGTCACCAGATCTTTGTTGAGGATGAAGCCCAGGCCAGTCTGGAGGAACGGGGTGCTCATGTCCACGTGCCTCTCCCGCACTGACGTGAGGGTGAGGGGGGCCACCGCCAGGTCTGCCTCCTGAAGGACAATGTTAAATGCATCATGGATGGACATATGACAGGTCAGCTCAATAGGGCTGTTACTGAGTAAAGAAATTCTTGATCAACTAAATGTCCTGCAGAACAATTAGTGGATTAAAAAGCACTGAAACTATTATGTATCTGTGTATCTGACCCAAACTGCACTCACAAGACTACACCTGCAAAAGACATGCATGCAAAAACTACAATTTGTGCAGAAAAGGTACTAGGAAGCAATGTATTTATAAAGACAGATATAATATAATATATACAAGGCGAAACATCGTCACTCTAAAACTTCTGTCCAGTGACAGAATTGAAATTCATTCTTCTGCCCTGATGCCAAAACACTGATGAATCCTTCTAAAAAGGTGAACAACTGTAGAACTCTACCTTCAAATAATACAACGCTGGAAATGTGATCAAACTCTAACTATCACAGCATGACTGGTAATGATTTAAGATTTAAAATAGCTCACTGGGTATAGCCCGACATTGAAATATATGAAGTATTTCATTAGTGGTTAAGATGAAGATTAGAGGAGACAGGCACTGGGGGAGTGGAGGAAGTGGATCAGACCAGAGCATTGTGTGTGTGCTTTACAGGAGCACCAAGAATCAGGGTCCTTGATGTCATGTTTCTATAGTTGCAGGATTAGTATGTTTCATCTGAGTGTGTCTCTGGGCAGCATGTGTCTGTGAAACAGTTTATGAAATGTGCTGTGTTGTGTTTGAACGCACCCCTCGGATAACCTCTCCGATCATGCCACTCCACTGGCCGCTTTGGTCTATGGCCCCATAGCGCCCATCCTTCACCAGGTGGACCTTGTATGTGAAGCCCACCCGTTTGGCCAGCTCGGTCAGCAGGTCGATGCAGTAGCCCTCCAGCTCACTGCCGTGACTCATGGCATATGGCTCTTCCTGCAAAACAGACAGGACAACTGTTTAAACTCAATGGTTTCCCAAACTTTTTTTTCTGGAGACCCACAAACCTTTGCGACCCAACTCATTAGACATTATCTGTAAATCTCAAAATAAAGGTGGATTTGACCATTACTGAACATTAATGAGGATATTTTATTGTTGACTGACTGTGTCTCTGAACAATTAATAATGCATCAGACACTCAAAGACACTTTACAGAGCATTATTCCTTCACTCCATACCCGGTGGTGACAAGCTACTACTGTAGCCACAGTTGCCTGGGGCAGACTGACAGTAGCGAGGCTGCCAATCTGCGCCACTGGCCCCTCCGACCACCACCATCATTCACACACACACCACTTTCCTACTAGGCAATGAGGGTGAAGTGTCTTGCCTAAGGACACAATTAGTATTACTCAAGTTTTAACAATGAAAAACAGTCATTGAAGCAGCAATAAAATGGATCCATAAGTCAGTTATTTGGAAATTAAATGTAGCCAATTTCTTTTTTTTTTTTTTCATCAGCAACATTGGAACAAAATAGTCAATAAAAGAATTACAAAAAGATTAAAAATTATACAAAACATGTCTTAACATTTCTAAATCAGATAGGTGGGCCTGTCTGTGTTTTTGTAGCGTGTTCCAGTCCGGGTGCAGGAGGAGAGCACAACATGTACGTCAGTGTCAGAACTGTAAACTGCAGACTGACATGCAGATAGTGACAAGGCGACCCCCAAAAAAATCTCTTGCAATACACCTGAGGGTCGCGACCCAGTCTTTGGGAAACAATGTTTTATGCGGTTTGTGGGAGGCTGGACTTTTACTGAGCAACCAGCAGGTGGTGCCAGAACGTCTTGACTCTTCAATGAAAGAGGAACGTGTGAGTTAAGTTCATGTGCCCTGTGGCTGGTCAGCTATAGTTGTTTTATATTGTTAATTATCCATACCATTCGATGGGTCTTACGTTTTATCAAAGTACATACACATAGTGTCTGTATGAAGTAACTAAGGATATCTGCTGCTACTGCACTTTGAACCACTCACACAATACTGAATATCATTATATCATTATCACACTCACACACAGTAGGAAGCTTTGGTGACATGTCACCTCATGAGTCCATGTAAACATGAGCATAGAACTAAAACCAAACTTTGCAATATTCTCCATTGCGATAGATACATTTTATGCCATACTGTGGAGGATTGAAGCCATAAAAGCAATATTTCCACGGAAATGTTTCCGGAATTCCAGAAGAGGCCCTCCTCCAGGTCAAAAATGGTGCTTTCTCAACTGGTTCGCCTGTATTCAGCCTCACATCACACTGTGTTTCGTTTTATGTTTGTGATGTGTGCGAGTGCGTGTGTGCGTGTTTGGGTCGTCTGGTTGTGTGGGGTCAGGCAGGTGTGGGTATTGGGTTGGTGGGTGGATGGAAATGTGGGATTGTTTTTAATCACTGTAAAGCACTTTGTGTTACAGTTTTGTATGAAAAGCGCTTTATTAATAAAGTTTGATTGATTGATTGAAAAAAGAGTCAGGTGTGTGGAGATGCTCACACACTTAGAATGTTTTTCAGCACAGTAAAATCAACTTCACACTAATGCTAATGTTTTCAGTGGGAGAGGAATCTACTTCTCTTTGCTTTTCATATGGAAAATCTGGAACAACTGCATGTAACTTTATGAAAGTGCAATAAAATCAACTCAGTCAAAAAACATGTTCTGAGGGAGTCTATGGAGTAGAGTCTATAAAATTCAAATTGGTTTTGGAGGCTGTGATTGGAGAGAAACTGGAGAGACATTTAAGTCAGTGTTGTGGCTGTGTGTGTGAATGTCCCAGTGCAGAGGAGAGTACCTTTATGGTGGTGATGGATAGCTCCTTGACATCTGAAAGAGAAAAACAAAGCAGTGCTTAAATCTGGATTGTAATAAAGTATGTCAGCATAATGAAGCGTGACAGTCAGGGGGATTAGACCAGGTCCAGCCCAGGACTAGCCTTTATCGAGGAGCTCGCTGTAAATAAGCCACAGCCGCACAAAGAGCCGCTTGTTGTGCTTGTTTTTGGGGAGAGGGACCCGGGTTCTTTCAGGCCCCGTGGGGTGATCAAAGGGGCCCCTCCTTCAGGATGTTTTCCAGCTTTGTTTGTTAAGGATCAGAGCTGTGATGGATCCCACAGCCCCACAGCTCCTGACTCTGAGAGGAGGGCCATTGTTTGCAGCTGGGACCAGTCATGTTCCCAGGGGCTCCAGAGAATGCCAGGACTGCTCCCACCAGGTCTAGACCCGGTCCAAAACCGGTTCAGACCCAGTGCCCGGCTGCTCCAGACCCAGCTGAAAGATCTGAATGGGCCACATGGAGGCTATGACAGTTCATGTCTAAGCCCAGCAGGACTTTGGCCCCTCTGCTGGTGAGAACGGCCCCAGGGTCCTCAGAGGGCTCTCTGAGGACTCCAGAGATGAGGCTGCCAACATGAAGGAGTCAAGAGAGAGAGACGTGACCCTGGCTGTGGTCAGCCAAACTAATGCTGTGGTCAGCCAAACACTGCAGGCTCTCCAACTGCCCAGTGCACACTCACACCAGTCTACTTGTGCAGGGGCATTCTCAAACCAAACATTTTTTTCTTTTTTGTTATTTCTTTTGTTCATCTTCTACTGTTGAGTGGATGTGAACAAGAAGGGATAAAGATAATTTGCACTAAAATAGTTTTGGCATTGAGAGCACTGCTACACAAAGAGTCCAATGAAAGTCTGGGAGGATGTTTTAAAAAGGGGAGTTATTATGTAAAATCATGACGTCACTCAAAGTCTTGATTGAGTCATACATGTTTTAGTAATCCTGGATATAAATAAGTTGTTTACTGTGAAATGCAACAAAGAAGAGACTGAGTCTATCAGTTCTGAACAGCAAGTTAATGGACTAACTTCTATTATTATTATTTCTTTTAAAAAAAAAAGTAAAATAATTTTCACTAAATACCTGACATGTTTATAAAGCATTTCATAGATGTAGTTTTGCACTCTGCCCTCTCTGTTTGAGGTCACATGTATACATATATGCTATATATATATATATATATATATATATATATATATATATATATATATATATATATATATATATATATATATATATATATATATATATATATATATATATATATATATATATATATATATATATATATATATATATATATCATACAGGACTTAAGAGGAGAACAATAGCATTCAGACTGCACACACAAATATGCTTCAAGTCAGACAGGTTTAAAACAAGATACTGGAACTCATGAACCTCACATCACATTGTATATTTCAGAATTTCAGTGCTGTTTCATACTATGGAATGAATACCAATGATTTATACTTAATAATTAATGAATTCTGAATTAGAATTTTAGGATTTGGTATAAAGACTAGAAGAACATATTTTCTATTTTCTTTTTTTAATATTCTTATTTTCATTTTTTTTTTTTATTAGCAAATAGGGGGAAAAAAAGCCTTGAATTCAATCAAATATATAATTCTCATTCTAAAAATTGATTCAGAACAACAGTGTTATAGCCAAGGTGGTCCATTCCATGCTCACTCTCCACACTTAACCCACATTGTATGTTTCATACTGTCCTACCTAATATAACCTATAACCCACCCCACATATACACACTCTCAAAAATGAAATGGACATTTCAAATCTCAAACAAATGAGACTTTTCTCTCAAAACTGTGACCAGAGGTGGGTAAAAATTAGACAAACTAAATCATCTCTGATGGAGCTGCAAGAAACAAAAGTGTTCAAATCATTTCTTATTATCGCTTTTGTCACTTGTAAACTCACAATGGGAAGAGTAACCATTTTTTTTTTTTTTTTTTTTTACTTAAGTAGAATTACTTCAATAAATATAACTGTAGTGGGAGTAAAAGTCTGCTGCTTTTTTTTAAGTCACTTAAGTAAATATAAATGAGTCCCACCCACCTCTGGCTGTGACACTTACCTCCGCTGGCAGCCAAAGCGCACAGAGCGGCGAGCACCAGACCCATGCAGCTCCTCATTTTGTCCCAGCGGAGTGAGTGTCTGGGTAGTGGTCAGCGCGGGCTCCTGATCTTGTGCTGGTCAGTCTGGTCCTCTGGCTCTTCTGTGCTGGGGACTTCACAGCAGCTGCAGTGGACACAGGGGCCGACTGGGGAGGCTTCTGGGGACGGGGCCTTTATATGGGGGGCCGGGAGGAAAGGCAGCATGTGACTTTTGATCAAGCTATTTCATCATGATGATAGCTTGAATTTCAGTTTGAACTTTGTGTTACACAGTTTGTAGGGCGGCTCTATTTGTTAACAGTGAAGACAGCTTATACAATATAAAAGCCCATGTCTGATGTTGGGGTTTCGGCACATTACCTTCATTAAAGCTAACATGCCACGTGTTTTTGGCAATGGTTACGTAACATTGGGTGTGAGAGTTGGGGGTTTGGGGAGGGAGCAGATGTATGCAGAGGAGGGGATGTTTTGTTCCTGGCATGGAGTCACTCCTCACAGTCTGCTCTCAAAGATTATTTTAGGTCAAAAGACAAGAGAGAAATAAGACATGCTGTAATCATGATGTGAAGTTTGGGGTTATGAAATGAAAGTCATCATTTTAAAAGTACTGTAGTATGGTGTGCTGGACTAACTCCTAAGTTAATAAAGCTTATAATTCTTAAACTTAGGGACATTGTAGTGTTCATTCAAACTGATGTATTGCAGGCTGAGGACCTTATATGTAAATGAATTATAACTCAGAAACAAACAAAAAAAAGTGTTCTTGTCGCTCACAAATGAAACACACATCAGCATACTTTTTTAAATCTCAATGGAGAAATGAGAGTTTCAAATCTGTATTTTGCCCCATCCATCCATTTTCTTCCGCTAGTCCGGGGCCAGGTCGCGGGGGCAGCAGTCTAAGCAGGGACTCCCAGACTTCCTTCACCCCAAACACGTCCTCCAGCTCCTCCGGGGGGACCCCGAGGCGTTCCCAGGCCAGCCGAAAGACATAGTCCCTCCAGCGTGTCCTGGGTCTTCCCCGGGGCCTCCTCCCGGTGGAACATGCCCGGAACACCTCCCTAGGGAGGCGCCCAGGAGGCATCCGGAACAGATGCCCGAGCCACCTCAACTGGCTCCTCTCGACGTGGAGGAGCAGAGGTGTGACTGAGCTCCTCACCCTATCTCTAAGGGAGCGCCCAGCCACCCTGTGGAGGAAACTCACTTTGAGCGCTTGTATCTTGATCTCGTCCTTTCGGTCACTACCCAGAGCTCATGACCATAGGTGAGAGTAGGAACAAAGACTGACCGGTAAATCGAGAGCTTCGCCTTTCGACTCAGCTCCCTCTTCATCACAACAGTCTGATACAGCGACCACATCACTGCAGACGCTGCACCGATCCACCTGTCAATCTCACGCTTTGTCCTCCCCTCACTCGTGAACAAGACCCCGAGATACTTGAACTCCTCCACTTGAGGCAGGGACTCTCCACCCACTCAGAGAGAACAAGACACCTTTTTCCACTCAAGAACCATGGCCTCGGACTTGGACGAGCTGATTCTCATCCCAGCAGCTTCACACTCAGCTGCAAACCGCCCCAGTGCACATTGCAGGTCCTGGCCTGATGAAGCCAACAGGACAACATCATCTGCAAACCGCAGAGACAAGATCCGTGTGGTCCTCAAACCGGACCCCCTCCGGCCCCTGACTGCGCCTAGAAATTCTGTCCATACATACAATGAAGAGAACTGGTGACAAAGGGCAGCCCTGGCGGAGTCCAACATGCACCTGGAACAGTTCTTTCTGCTTGCAATGCAAACACAGCTCCTGCTCTGGTCATACAGGGACTGGACAGCCCTTAGCAAAGGGCCCGAACCCCATACTCCGGTTTGCCAGTCCAGAGGTACTATCCCCAACCACCATGAGATGTTGAAGAGGCATGTCAGCCAAGACGGCCCCACAACATCCAGAGACTTACGGTTCTCAGGACGGATCTCAGCCACCAAGGAGTTTGTCAACCACCTCAGTGACTTCAGCCAGGGTGATGGATGAGTCCTCCTCCGAGTCCCCAGTCTCGGCTTCCTCCTCGGAAGACGTGAAGGTGGGATTGAGGAGATCCTCAAAGTATTCCTTCCACCGCCGGACAATGTCCTCAGTCGAGGTCAACAGCTCTCCCCCTGCACTGTAAACAGTGTTGGTGAAGAACTGCTTCCCCCTCCTGGGGCCTGCGATACCCATCAGCTGCCTCAGGAGTCCCACGAGCCAACAAGCCTGATAGGACTCCTTCTTCAGCCTGACAGCATCCATTACTTCCTTTGTCCACCACCGAGTTCGGGGATTACCGCCGAGGCAGGCACCACAGACCTTATGCTCACAGCTCCGAGCAGCCGCATCGACAATAGAGTCCGAGAATGAAGCCCACTCGGACTCCATATCTCCAGCCTCACGGAATCTGGGAGAAGTCCTCCCAGAGGTGCGAGCTGAAAGTCCCTCTGACAGAGGGCTCTGGAAGGGCAGCCCCACGTCACTCCTTTGGGCTGTGCCCACCAGGTTCTCACCGTCGAGCACCCACCCCAGACCTGGCTCCAGGGCGGAGCCCCGGTGACACCAATCCGTGCGATGTATCTGGCCTTGTTCGTGCACTCAACATAGAGGACTTCTGAATCATTCTTCATCTGACCTGTCCCCCAGGACCTGTTTGCCTTGGGTGACCCTACCAGGGGCATGAAGCCCCCGACAACACAGCTCCAAATCATTCGGGCACTCAAACCCCTCCACCACAATAAGGTGACGGTTCAAGAAGGGGCTGTATTTTGCCCCATTTCAGAAAAACACCTCACACACCTTAACTCTGTTTTCCTGTCAAAAAATAGTACACATAAACAAGAGCATTTCTCATATGTCATGGGAAAAGAATGGTCATGCAGTCTTGATTTGTTCAGTATCATCATTATTATTATTGTTGTTATTATGAAATGAGTGTTAATGATGAGTTGTGTATGGTCATTTAACATTTTCAAGTGAATAACTTGAAACAAATTTACAAATTTATGAAAAATATTTGTGTCATGCGGTGCCCCCTCACTGGTTGTGAATAGTTGTGCACTGTGCCACTGGCCCGTATGGATAATCCGGCCTTGCATCATGCTGGGAGTGTTCTACATGTATGTGTATGGTGGAATGTTCAGTAGTGACCATGGTGACTGAAAATTCAAAATTGATTTAAACAGCATAGGAGTCTGTAATCAGTACAAGTTTAGGGTCTTGTAGGTGTTTGATTTTCAACAAAAAGGTGAGTGATTAACTGGAAAACAGTTGGATAATTCCAGCTAGCTTGTGACTATAAATGTGTTTGTGAGGGACTTGTTTAAAAGGACAAATAATCTTACAAAAAGCCTGTTCTTTCTGGTCAGATTGTGTTGAAACCTAGGACAGAGCATGTCTGCAGTTAGTTCCCCCAGGGAATGTGGATGACATCAGCTGCAAAGTAACAATAAATAAACAAATAAAAAATAACTGACAGGTTGCTCCTCTAGAAGGGTGCTCCTGCACACCACTCCTCCACAGGGCTGTGGGCTGTAGAGGAGGTTCTGGAGGAGGAGTCTGTCTCCTGACCAGGCTCCTGGGATCCTCACAGTGACTCCCAATCTCAGGGGGGCCCATTTTTTTCCCAACTGAAGGTTTGTGTGTCTGCAACTGAGATTTGGGAAAATACCATGGGGACGACAAGAGTACATTCTGGTACAAGAATGGAGTGGCATTTATTTTGAAGATGACAATGGCGGTAATAGTTGGCCTAGAGGTGCACATTCACACCATAGGGTACAGATCCAGGCATGCCTCTTGTTTGTGACAGTTGCAGTGACCATTGGAACAAAAGTTCTAAATTCCTTTAGTTTGGGAATAAAAGGAGCTCAGCAGTCTGCAGATGCTTTTGGTTTCATCAGGCCAGGACCCTCCCTGTTCACTGGGGTGGTAGAAGTGTGAAGCTGGGATTAAAATGAGCACCTCCAAACTCTGGAGGCTTTGTGTGTTAAAGGAGGCCTATTGTGGAAAGTGGATTTATCAGTGCTTTTTAGCATGCTCCAGGTCTCCATAAACAGTTGACAGTCATGGTCAGTTAAATACAATCAATTCAATCATTGTGTCCTTAGGCAAGACACTTCGCCCACATTGCCTAGTATGAAAGTGGTGTGTGTGTGAGTGATGGTGGTGGTCGGAGGGACTGATGGCACCAAGTGGCATGGCAGCCATGCTTCTGTCAGTGTGCCCCAGGGCAGCTGTGGCTACAATAGTAGTTTACCATCACCAGGTATAGAGTGAATGAATAATGCTGTATGAATGAATGAATGAATAATGCTGTATGAATGAATGAATGAATAATGCTGTATGAATGAATGAATGAATAATGCTGAATAATGCTGTGTAAAGCGTCTTTGGGGACAGAAAATGTCTGTGAAAGTGCTATATAAATAAAGACTTACTTTTATTTTTTATCTTTTTATCATGTTAGAGCTGTTTCCCCTATTCCCGTTTTCACCACCACCGGAACACGTCCACTGCTCTGTACTTGCTTCGCTCTCTTTTTATCTTTTGATACGTGTAGGATTCAGCAGCATGGTGTAGTTATTTTGGTACAAATTATAAACAACGGTCTGCTCACTGCTGTGATGTACAGCCCATAACTCTTTGTTGTGAAGATGTTTTCGATGACGTCTGCTCTCATTTGGTACCGGAGCTTTCTAGTGCAGAAGTCAGTGGACCTGTTTATTATTATTAAGTCATTTTAGATATACATTGAGATTTAAAATGTCCAAATAATAACATAATGATCCACGAGTGTAATATTATTGCTATATAGCAGACACAAGCACAGTATGTCTTTTTTAAACGTGTGAATGAAACAAAAAACAACTCCAGGTATGTTGTTTATGTGAAAACATTATTAGATAGATCAGAAAATAGCCTCATATGGGCCCTTTAACTCCACTACACTGTAAAGTAAATGTAAACAGCTTGGAGAATCTGATCCATTCCATGATCCATATCCAGTGCTCCATTGTGCCGAGGCAGCTGCATTCACTGTGGCACGAAGCATTCTCTCAGGCCTGGAGGGGTAGACAGGGCCCAGTCTGAAAAGGCCAAGCTAGGCCAAGCTGGGCCAAATGCTCCAGAAAGAGCTCTCTAAAAGGGAACTGGGGCTGTTTCTCAGAATCCTAATGGGGTTCTCCTTTGTGTTTGTGTACTGGCTGTGGCGCTAAAATGAGCATGTCCCACCGCACAAAGCCTGGGAGTGCACAGGAGAGGGGAGGAGGAGAGGTACAGAGGAGAGGAAAGAGGCGCTAAAATGAGCATGTCCCACTGTGCAAAGCCTGGGAGTGCATAGGAGAGGGGAAGAGTGGAAGGAGAAGGGAGAGAGAAGAGGAGGAAGAGAGAAGAGGAGGGGAGAGGTACAGAGGAGGGAGAAGGGAAGGGTAGAGAGAGGGGACAGAGGAGGAGAAAGCAGCAGTAAGGCTCAGCTCAGAAAGGGTTTTAAAACATACAGACGTGTTCAAAATTGTTGGTACCCCTCTGGTAATGAAAGAAAAATCAACAATTGTCAGTGAAATAACTTGAAACTAAGAAAAGCAACAATAAATAAAAAAATACTGAAAATTGTCCAACAAAAATCAAACATCGGTTTTCACCTGTGGTTCAACAGAATCATTAGAAAAAACTAAATAATAAAACTGGCCTGGACAAAAATGATGGTTCCCTTAACTTAATAACCACAACCGTTTGAGGCAAACTCTGCAATCAAACGATTTCTGTAACTGTCAATGAGACTTCTGCTCTGGTCACCTGGTATTTTGATCCATTTCTCATGAACAAACTGTTCTTGTTGCCTCAGGTTGAAGGGTTCCTTCTCCAGACGCATGATTCAGCTCATTTCACAGATGTTCTAAAGGACTGAGATCTGGGCTCACAGAAGAACACCCCAGAACAGTCCAATGTTTTGTTCTTATCCATTCTTGTTGATGAGAATGGTGTGATAGATGACACGCCCAGTATTGTTAACAACTTTAATGACTTCTTTATAAAAATAGGTCCTGAACTGGCAGAAAAAAAATCTAGAAACAGGCTCCACAATACAAGACGAAACACTTAACGAAAGATATCCAAATACAATTTTTTCTTTCTTTCTCCTGCAACCGAACTTGAAATTATAATCATTGTAAATGAATTTCAAAATAAATTGTCAACTGATTTTTATGATATTCATATGACTATAGTTAAAACATTATTAATGGCTTTATTAAACCCCTGATATATATTTTTAATCTATCATTTCTAAAGGGATCATTCCCAGACAAGATGAAAATTGTCAAAGTAATTCCACTCTACAAAAATGGAGATAGACATGTGTTCATCAGTTATAGGACAGAGTCTTTACTCTCTCAATTTTCACAAATTCTTGAAAAAATATACAATAATAGATTGTAATTATTTTTAGATAAACATGAAATAATGAATGAGAGTCAGTATGGGTTTAGAAGCCAAAGTTCAACAACAATGGCACTTACGGACGCTGTGGAGGAACCAACGCACTACATAACAAAAAGTATGTTGTGGGGGTTTTCATTGATCTTAGGAAAGCTTTTGACACTATTAAGCCAATGATGTTCATTTTGTCTTCTTATATACTTTAACTTCTTAGGTTCTTTTTAAAGACAATGCAGTAAAGTGTATTGACTTTGTTGACATGTTTCTGCTGCTGCATCTTCAGAACTGTCACCGGTGTTGGTGGTGACGTGTCGTATATCAGCTGTTGTTACTTCCTGTAGGTGTGGTCAGCCTGATGGACCTGGCAGGTCACTCAGACTGACCACGCCTCCCGTCGCCCGGTGTCTCTGGAGGAGGGTGTCCCAGGTGTGTGAAAGGAGGAACGCTCCATCATCACGGTTAATCCTATCCGTGCCTCGTTTCCTGATTTCATCGTCCTCCTTGATCCAGCGTTTGAACTTGTTGTTTTTCGATCCAATGACCCGAGCCCCGTCCCAATCCATAATGTGGTTGTTCCTTTTACAGTGTCTGATATGGCGGATTTTAGGGTTTCCTGTTCTGCTTTGTCTTTTTGTGTTCTGGTGAGTCTCCCTGACGTTTCCTTTTCGCATTCCTTTTGGTGTTCCTTTTGTCGGATGTGAAATGCCCGGCCTCACATCCGGCAGTCTGAGCGACCTGCCAGGTCCATCAGGTCTGACCACGCCTACAGGAAGTAACAACAGCTGATATACGACACGTCACCACCAACAGTTCTGAAGATGGCTTGCAGCTAGCGGCCGAAACATGTCAACAAGCTAAATACACTTTACTGCATTGTCTTTAAAAAGAACCCAAGAAGTTAAAGCTTTTGACACTCTAAACCACTAAGTTCTACTCAAAAATCTTAAACTGTATGGCATAAGGATCACTGCACTAAACTGGATTGAAAGCTCTCTGAGCAGAAGACAACAGTTTGTGAAAATAAATGGATACACTTCCAGATTTAGGAGTACTGCATGTGGAGTGACACAAGGCTTAATTTTGGGGCCTAAATTATTTAATTTGTATATAACTGACATATTTAAAACATCTGACATATTAAAAAAGATTTTATTTGCAGATGACACCAATATATTTTATTCCAGTGACAACTGTAAACAACTTATTACAACAATGAATACAGAGTTAAGTAAAATCAATATGGATTCCAATAAGTTATCCCTAAATTTAAATAAGACAAAAGCTATATTTTTTGGTAATTATAAAAGAATTTCAGAATTTTCAATCCATGTTGATGGTGTTAAAATCAAGTGGATTTCTGAGAATACATTTTTAGGTATAATGATAGATGAAAAGCTAAGCTGGAAACCACACATCAGATACATACAAATAAGGTCTCACTCACATTTCCATACCTGACATATTGTACTGAAATTTGGGGCAACAATTACAAAACTTTCTTCCCCTTTTCAAATAGGAAAAGACGTATATATATATATATATATATATATATATATATATATATATATATATATATATATATATATATATATATATATATATATATATATATATATATATATATATATATATATATATACATACATATATACACACACACACACACACACACACGGTCCTTTGGGTAACAATCTATGTGACTGATACAAATTCAAAGAAAGAGTTTTTTAATTGAAAATCCACATAGAAATTATTGCATGAACCAATGTTGCTTAGGTCAGATACACACAGCAGTTGTTGTAGTTGGTGTAGCAGGAGATCTGAAAGTAGCCCACTTTTTAAGTACCAGACCCACTTTGCACTTAGTGTAAATTCACGCACATCAGAGATAACACATGGACGAGCATGCTTAAAAATTTAACACAATTTACATACTTTAAAATAAATAACCTTTCACTGAATTCTCAAATGGTAATTTTATTTTAAATTAATTATATGGCTATAAAAACACTCAGCTACCTAAAAAGTTGCCTTTTGAACCCTAATTTCCTTCTGAAGTACAGTGTAGTTTAGTGTGAAACACCTTGTTGTACATGCCTTAAAAGATCAATAAGTGTGCTGTTTAACGACTGTCAGTATCGTCTATCCCTTGTGGACAGTACAGAAAATTAACAAAAGCACCTGGAGTTGAGAACTGAAACAGAGGGAGCAGAGAAAGAGAGGTAGAGAGTAAAGTTGTTTTTTTGTTTTTAAGGGAAGAGACCATAGGGGAAAAAAATATATATACTTTTTTAAAAATGACTTTTTTTTTTGGTATCTAGTATTATCTCAACAAAAAGAAGCAAGAAGCGGAAGGTCATTTTTGCACATAAACGACTTATTTACTTCTGAAAACATAACATGAAAAGAAATGTTGTTTACCATGAGTTGTGTTTTGTTTCATTCACACATGTTTGAGTAACCCTTTATTATTAGTCTGTCTCCAAAGCTCACAATGATCTGTTCCACCTTGTGATGTCATTATGTGGTAGTTTTTAACAGCATGTTCACCTTTTGTTCAGCAGAGACTGGCTATTTCAGGGCTGAAATCATCCAAATGATTGAAGTGCAGGTGAATATAGTATAGTATATAGTATGTAAGTGTAGTATAGTGTAGTATGTATGTAGGTGTATGGGGTTTAAAAACATTTCTTGAATTACCACCTGCATTACAAAGTTGGAAGTGTGTTTTTTTTTGTTTGTTTTGTTTTGTGTTTTGTGTGTGTGTGTTTTTTTGTTTTTTTATAATTAGGCTAAATGTGCAGGATTTGTGTGTTAAACAATGAAACAAAACACAACTCGAGGTAAACAACATTAGAACATAGATCAGAAAATAGCCTGACATAGGTCCTTTTATAAGCTACCACCTATAAAAGAGGAAACAGAACCGTTTGGATTGTGGCTGTTGTAGTTGAGCTCTTTCTTCCACTTCACTGATCACACCGGCCGTTACACTTTTGTCCTGGGGTGTGTATGTGGATATTACTCACACTGTGGGGACTAGAATCTGTACACACACTGGCATGCCGGGGACGCCCCTCATGGGGTCTGCTTGGTGCCAGGGGGGACAGAGAGGTGAGGCGGGCACACAAAAACCTCCAGCAGGGCCCATAATTGGAGCAGTGTGCAGAGCCGGCCAAGGCAAACGCGTCTCTGTCAGCTCCGGTTAGGCTTCCAGCACCAAGCTGACAACATGCTCACACTTTCTCATTCCAAACACTGTTTTCATAATGTTTCCTTTCGTTAAATTTATCTAGTCCAGTACACTTTATAAACAGTTTCCAAAGTTTCCAAAGTGTTGCAAGATACACAGTAGCAACAATACTATACATATACATATACTATAAAATAAAATAAGCTTTCATATTTAATCTCACTAGTCTTAAAACAGTAAAACCTGTGAAATCAAATAAGAGCAAAACCATAACATAGAAATAAATATATAAAACCAATAAAATTAACCCATTAATGCTCAAATTTTTCATAAAGATGAAATTACAAAATTCATGTGCCATTTGTAGTACTTTGGCATGACCAAGCATAATTTTTTATATGAAAATTGTAAAAAAAAAAAAAAAGTTTTCTGGTCGGTCACAATTGTGACTTGTGGCTAATACAATATATTGTGAATTAAAGGTGCCACAAGAGATTTGTGATCAGTTTAATTTAAAAACACTCAACTTGACTTTAATCACTAAGACAGGATATACATTTATTTTCAATAACATTTTAACATTAAAAAAACATAAATAAATAAATACAGTTTTCAGTTTCACAGATTTTGCTATTTATATAATAAAGTGCAGTTATCATGAGAGGATAAATAACTAGGCCTAGTCACTTCTATATTGATAGTTGATTATTGTATCA
Organism: Boleophthalmus pectinirostris; assembly: GCF_026225935.1. Classification (NCBI taxonomy): domain Eukaryota; kingdom Metazoa; phylum Chordata; class Actinopteri; order Gobiiformes; family Gobiidae; genus Boleophthalmus; species Boleophthalmus pectinirostris. Next base: position 41,431,951 of record NW_026571515.1, on the reverse strand, counting down.
AGGTCGTTAGAAGATCAGGGCTCTGATCACAGCTGTGAAACTCATAGATTTATGTCAAGACAAATGCAGGATATTAAAATGTATCTAATAGCAAACTAACTAAATAGGAAGAGAACTACTGATAGGGATGATGTCATGACCTGTTAGCCAGACAACACCCCGGATGGAGTCTGATTGGACAGTGCAACTTGCCAAGAGGCCCAGATGACCTGTGCACCAATGAAGAGGCAAAGAGTCTAAACCATGGAAGCCTCCCACTATAGTTCATATATAAAAATCATCATATAGGCGTAAAACATTGAGTCTCTACATGGGAATGTGAGCACAGACTCCTTGTACAAGTGTGACTTTCTGATATTGGAATAAGTAAATTATCTGGACTTTATTTCTGTTTCAAGTGTATTTTTTTTATCTAAGCAGAAACTAACAAACATGAGGAAAAGGTTGATCAAGGTCAACAATTCCTCAAAATGAGGAAAAATGTTGTTTTCCCTTATACATGATCAGCAGATGGGGTAAAATAATTTCTGAGAAAACAGTGGATGTTCGACAGACAACTAGAGGGCTTTGGATGTTCCTGAGACTTGAACGGTAGAAGCTAGAGGACCTTGGATGTACCTTCAACTTGTCCTAAAGGAACCTAGCTGTAGATTTCTCTATTTTGCTTTGGATGTTCCCCAAACTTGTTTTCTATAGCAGCTAGAGGACCTTAAATGTTATTCAGACTTGTCCTAGATGACCTTGCATGTTCTTGAGATGTTACTCTATTACTTGAAGAGGTCTCTGGATGTTCCTTAGACTTGTTCCAATAGAAGCTAAAGGACCCTCTATTCTTCAGATTTCTCTCTATTGCTTCTAGAGATGTTGTTGTTGATTGTTGTTCCTCTTGTAGCTGTAAAAAACATCCAAGGAACATACAAAGATCTCTAGAAGCAACAGAGAAAAATCTGAAGAACATCCAATGTTCTCTAGCTGCACGATGGACATGTCTGAAGAACATCCAAAGTCACCCCTTTGACTACACTCAAAGAACTGAGTTAAGTCTCAAGGATATTGTGCTTCCTAGAGATGCCATATTGTGCCCCGGTTTGCCAGTCCAGAGGTACTGTTCCCGACCGCCACGCGATGTTGAAGAGGCGTGTCAGTCAAGACAGCCCACAACATCCAGAGACTTAAGGTACTCAGGACGGATCTCATCCACCCCCGGAGCCTTGCCACCAAGGAGCTTTCCAACCACCTCAGTGACTTCAGCCAGGGTGATGGATGAGTCCGTCTCCAAGTCTCCAGCCTCGGCCTCCTCCTCGGAAGACGTGATGGTGGGATTGAGGAGATCCTCAAAGTATTCCTTCCACCGCCGGACAACGTCCCCAGTCGAGGTCAGCAGCCCTCCCCCCGCACTGTAAACAGTGTTGGTGAAGAACTCCTTCCCCCTCCTGAGGCGCCGGACGGTTTGCCAGAACCTCTTCGAGGCCGTCCGATAGTCCTTCTCCATGGCCTCCCCGAACTCCTCCCAGCTCCGAGTTTTTGCCTCCGCAACCGCACGGGCTGCAGCACGCTTGGCCCGCCGGTACCCGTCAGCTGCCTCAGGAGTCCCCCGAGCCAGCAAGGCCCGATAGGACTCCTTCTTCAGCTTGACAGCATCCATTACTTCCGGTGTCCACCACCGGGTTCGGGGATTGCCGCCGCAACAGGCACCACAGACCTTACGCCCACAGCTCCAAGCAGCCGCATCGACAATAGAGGCCGAGAATGAAGCCCACTCAGACTCCATATCTCCAGCCTCCCCCGGAATCCGGGAGAAGTCCTCCCGGAGGTGCGAGTTGAAAGTCCCTCTGACAGAGGCTCCGCCAGACGTTCCCAACAGACCCTCACTACACGTTTGGGCCTGCCAGGTCTTTCCGGCTTCCTCCTCCGCCAGCGAACCCAACTCACAACTAGGTGGTGATCAGCTGACAGCTCAGCCCCTCTCTTCACCGGCCGGAGGTCAGATGACACGACTACAAAGTCGATCATCGACCTCCGGCCTAGGGCGTCCTGGTGCCACGTGCACTTATGGACACCCTTGTGCTCGAACATGGTGTTCGTTATGGACAAACTGTGACTAGCACAGAAGTCTAATAACAAAACACCGCTCGGGTTCAGATCGGGGAGGCCGTTCCTCCCAATCACCCCTCTCCAAGTGTCACTGTCGTTGCCCACGTGGGCGTTGAAGTCCCCCAGGAGAACAACGGAGTCCCCGGTTGGTGCACTGTCTAGTACCCCTCCCAGGGACTCCAAGAAGGCCGGGTACTCAGCACTGCTGTTCGGCCCGTAGGCCGACACCACAGTGAGAGACCTGTCCCCGACCTGAAGGCGCAGGGACGCGACCCTCTCGTTCACCGGGGTGAACTCCAACACACAGCGGCTGAGCTGTGGGGCAATGAGCCCACACCAGCCCGCCGCCGCTCCCCGCGGCCAACGCCAGAGAAATGGAGAGTCCAGCCCCTCTCAAGGAGTTGGGTTCCAGAGCCCAAACTGTGCGTGGAGGTGAGGCCGACTATATCTAGTCGGTAACGCTCAACCTCCCACACAAGCTCAGGCTCCTTCCCCCCCAGCGAGGTGACATTCCATGTCCCCAGAGCTAGTCTCCATGTCCGGAGATCCGGTCGCGAGGCCCCCGCCGTCGACTGTCGCCGCCAGATCGCAATGTTAACTGCACCAATTCTGAACATGGTGCTCATCTGGGCCTCCTATATGACACTGTTGTGAATGCTATTCTTATGTCTGGCCGGCCTTTATGTAAAAGGAGGGGTAATAGTCATAGTGGTAAACCTGGGTGGAACAAGTTTGTTGAAGCACGACGGGCAGATTTGCTGAAGAGCCATAGGGTAAGTGAATGAAGAGCGGACACACAATAAGGTTGATAATATGATAAATTGTATTATATTTTTAGGTTGGCAATAATAATAATCGTAATAATATAAACTTATTTATACTTTTGATATATATGTACTAAATAAACAGAGACTTTGATATCATTGATATCACAGTAAAGTGTGTGCCCTCAACCTGAAGTGAAATGCGTCAATCAGAATCATTTTAAAATAGTCATAATAACGGCCTGTGCTGGGGGGTGGGGCACGGCCCTCAAATCCCCCACCTTGCTGCTGACACCGATTTTATATGACAACTTTTATTTGCATTCTAAAAGATTGACAGTCCTGCAAAAGTCTGCAAACGATTCTTATGAAGAGTCGATCTTGCAATTGAAGCCGCCTTATTTGCCACAATCTCATAAATGCTGTGATCTGAAATTTTATATTGCTTATGCTCTACATATATATATATATATATATATATATATATATATATATATATATATATATATATATATATATATATATATATATTTAAAAAAATGTGTTTCTCACCTTCCACGGTGGTTAGGTCTCTCTCACCCTCATTCAGCTCAGGTCGTCTACCAAAGGCCTGGGAGCTTGACAGTTCTGCGCAGTATCTTTGCTGTTCCCAGTACTGCACTTTTCTGGACTGAGATGTTCCATTGTTTTTCCCGGTATCTGTTGTAGCCACTCTTCCAGTTTGGGGGTTACAGCCCCGAGTGTCCGATCACCACAGGCACCACACCACTGATGCCTTTACTTTCCAGGCTCTCTCCAGCTCTTCCTTGAGCCCCTGGTATTTTCTCTAGCTTCTCGTGTTCCTTTTTCCTGATATTACCATTCGCTTGGTATTGCGATGTCAACCACCACGGCTCTGCTCTGTTTCTTATCCACCACCACTATGTCTGGTTGGTTCGCCATCACCATTCTGTCAGTCTGTATCTGGAAGTCCCACAGGATCTTGGCTCGGTCATTCTCCACAATCTTTGGAGGTGTTTCCCACCTTGACCCTGGGGTCTCCAGCCCGAACTCTGTACAGATGTTTCTGTACACTATGCCCGCCACTTGGTTATGTCGCTCCATGTTTGTTTCCCTGCCAGCATCTTACACCCTGCAGTTATGTGCTGGACTGTCTCAGGAGCCTCTTTGCACAGTCTACACCGTGGGTCTTGTCTGGTGTGGTAGATCTGGGCCTCTATTGCTCTATTGCAATATATATATATATATATATATATACCAGGGACGGGGATCTGAATCTCTCGCACACGCTCATATTTTCACCATGGTCAAATTATGGAGAGCGAAAGGAGCGAGGGAGGGATACAAGGATACGTGGACATAGATTTAGCACAAAACACATCAGATACAGATGTTATTCTGCTATTAAGCCTCACGCTCTCGTGGATACGTGGATTTTCAGATGAATTCCTGATCAAACTCTTCCTCAAACTCTGTTCACTTCTGCTTCTCTCCACGAGTGTCTCTTTTTCCCCGTGTCTCCAGACTTTGCGTAGAGCTTACAGGAGGTCCCGAGTTGGCGTAGAGTTAAGCAAAGAGCCACGCCTTAGTTGAGGTTCATAAATACCGCGGTTGGCGTAGAGAGCGCGTACGCAAGGATTTGTGTGTAAGCAAGATTTATAAATGAGGCCCCAGGCCCGGGCTTCTGAGATCTAACGAGATCAGGCTTTGACCAGCTGGTATGGCCTAGCATTAGGGAACTACACCTGAGGAAAATGTTATGGTCATGAATAAAACATAAGTAATAAGTAATTCATTAATAAGTAACTTGTTAACTCAGACTGATTCTAGAATTAAAATAAAAAAATCACTTTCATGATGTAGATATTAGCATCGACATACAGATTTGTGCAGATTGAATGCTACAGATGTTCACAGATTACATGTCTATCATTTAAACGGCACTTCTCTGTCTCTGATAATATCTACATAATGAACTCGATTTTTAATTTTAATTCTAGAATCAGTGAAAAATGAAGTGAAAGTGAAAGTGAAAAATGAAGGTATGACTGTATCTGCACTTGAGGTGTACTGTAAGGGCACTGCTGTCTACAGTTTGGCCACATGGCAGAGATAATACATGCTCGAATCAAGTAATATTAACATGGCAAAAATAAAATATGAATCAAAAACTGACACAGCCTGAGATCACTTATCTTCACAACTTTTGTCGAGTTGGGCTGCCGTCACATTTGACACTTTTCACCTGTACACAGTATTAACACTGTATTTATACACTGGCAACAGTAGCTCAGTAGGTAGAGTGTGCACCCTGTGATGTAAATGTTGGAGGTTCAAATCCACTGGCCCAGGATTTGGTGGTTTGGTTGTAGCTGCACTTAATGCATGTGGATGGCTGAGTGGTTCATTGATGTAAAACAGAGACATTCAAACTATGGTCCGGGGGGTAAGTGCAGCCCCCAAATTTGAAGTATTTCTACCACCAAAACCTTAATACCATCATATTGTACTGTAATACTGTACAATCCAAAAATTTGTGTTTCAAGCCTTTTTATAGATACATTTTTACATAGATACAGTGACTGTTTAATGTTTCCTCTTGGCCCTCAGTGGAAAAAAAAAGTTTAAACACTCTTGGTGTAATGAGAATTGTAATGGTGCCTACAAGGTAGAAAAGTGCTTCGTAAATGTGACCAGCTAATATACTTTATATTATATTTTGAATTTAAAATCAGATGTTATGTCCTGACAGACAAATTCTTAGTTACTCTTACTTGAGTGTACTACTTTTAGTGTAATACTACTTTTTACTTTTAGATGAGTAATATAATTTTGAAGTAATGTTACTCTTATGTGACTACAATATTTTGCTACTCTACCCACCTCTGCTTTAGCTCATAATGACTCCACTTGGAGTTGAATGACTGACGTTGTGCAATAGTGGAAAGTAACAAACTGCAAAAATGTTTTAAATTCATCTTTGATTTATTTCAGTCATATTTACAGTTTGGATTTCTCATTGTCCCAAAATTGCACAAACCACTGGCATCGCAGTGCAAAAGATACAGCAGATCGACAAATTAACATGCTTTTGAGTGGGATGAATGCCAGGTTTCATCACATCAGAACAGGGACAGACATATGTTAGTCTAAAAACAGTTTCAATATTAAGACATCTTATAAAAATCTTTAGCCCTGGGATCAACATGACAGTGCAGAGACATGCAGCAGACTAACAGCTAACAGCGCAGACAGGAGCCCATCCTCACTGTACACTAGCTTTAGCAGAACCAGGCCTTCTGGAAGTATTGCTGATGGACGGGCAGTGAAGGGTTTAAAATCATATTAAAATCTAAAAAGGATTAAATATAAAATAATAAAAACACGGAACAGACCCTCTCTTGTCCTACTGCTACCATCACTCATGTTTAGTGGCACAAACATGAGGGCATCATTTCACATATAAAAACAGTACATTCTGGTTTCTAACAGTACAGAGCTGCTTTTATTCAGTAGACAGTCCACATTACGCTCCTTTCACTCCTTTACATTTCTTTTATGGAGAATAGTTCCATAATCTGAATATGAGAGCCAGTGTAATAAGTGGGCCTTAAAACAAAAAACACAAACATCAAGGCTGGAACAACAGTATAGTATTTGTTCATTATTTGCATCTTTACTTATGAATTTTTTATTTTATTTTTATTCTCTAATGTGTACACAGGAGACAGAATGGTTCAATTAGTGACTCATGTGTTTGGAGCATACAGTTTGAGCAGGACTTTGAAAGTTGTAGATTTTAGAAGCCGGGATTTTGAAAGAGTGATTAGAGTTCAATCATGTAAGACAACCCAGTGTCAGCATCCGTGGGGGGCTGGGGGCCTCTGGGAGTGAGGGCTTCCAGTGGAGCCAGCTGGCTCAAGAGGTCCAGGCTGGAGCAGGGGCTCTGGGTCACACAGCAGGCTCCCTCCGGGTTCCCGCGCTCCTCTATAGGGGTGCCCACATTGCCCTGGCACAGCCTCTGCAGCCGCTGCCTCTCTTGGGCTTTCTTGGCTCTGTTGGCGATGTAACGCACACGGCTCTGGCTCCGGGAAGACGTCCGACGCACCAGCGCATCGTCTACACTGCACTCCTGGGATTCTCGTAAGTCTGCGGGGGAGAGGGGCTCCACATCTGTGAGCTTGCGCAGCTGTGCCGTGAGAGGGTCAGCGTGGGGACTAGTGAGGCTCAGTCTCAGAGCATCTCGAGAAGGCCGGTGGATGAAGCTCCTGCTGATGGTGCGGTACTTACTGTCGAAGCGCGGGGAGATATCATCAGAGGTCAGGTCCCCCAGGCTCTTGGACATAGAGGCTGTGGCTGGGGCCCCACCTGCCTGCAGGAGCCCCTCCATGAAGAGCCGGCTCCATGTGTGGCGGCGCTGGGACAGCCTGCTGGGAGGGTCTGCAGAGCTCTGCAGAGGGCCAGACTCCAGGGGCTGAATGAGGACTGGGTTCTGCTGGAGGTTAGGGTTGGATGTAGTGACGTGTGCATGGGGACAGGGGAGCAAGGGGGCAAGGCTGTGCGGTAGGTTGGGGTTGGATTTGCTCTTGGTGACAGAGGAACATGAAATCAGGGGGGTGTGGGGGTGGCCTGCCCAGGGGAGGGTCTGACGGGACAGGTTTGGCATGGACAGGTCGATGACTGTGTCACTGGAGGACACGCTGGAAGACGAGGACATGCTGTCCCTGTTGGGTGGATCCAGTTTGCTCCAGAGGCGGTCACACAGAGTAGCGTCAGTGCAGACCTGAGGTACCACGGACACTGCCCCACCTGGAGCTCCTGCTGTCTGCACATGGCCTTCGCTTTTGGTCCTTCTCACAGGGGTCCTGGGGGGTGCACTATGGCACAGGGCTGTCTGGGGCTGAAGAATAGGGGCTGTGTGGGGGTCTGTTGGGGAAACTGTGAGGAGGGCTTTGGTTCTGTTGGGGTTCAGAGACTCAGATCTCTGGTTCCTCTGCAGTTTGGGGACCGTTTTTTCAAGTGGACTTGGCTGAAGCTGCTTGTGGGCTGTGTCATACTCTGCGGGCTTAGGAGTGCTGCTGTTGTAATGTGTGAGTTGACTGAGCTGTCTGGTGTCCATGTGGTTCTCAGGAGACACACAGGAGAGCCCTGGCACAGCTCTAGTACTGTGAGAAGCACCACTGAGAGAGGGCAGAGGTCTGACATGAACTGCAAAGAGTCTGGAGCAGTGAGAGGACATGCTGTCTTCTTCGAGGGGGGCAGAGAGGGGCAGGCATCGGTCAGCACCTTTGTCTGCCTCTTGGGGAAGGAATGCATGGTGATGAGCTGGTGTCAGGACAAAGCAACCATCTGAAAGAGACAAAGAGGAGAGCACATCAGAAAAACAACACATGCTCACCTGGGAGATTATGGGATGGCGGGGGGTGATATGGCCTGAGGTCAAGTTATGGTGGGCTCATGGTCTTATAATGAGGACAAATATTTATGATCAAACTGAAAAATGGTACGATTTTCATGTGGTAGAGCCATAGACTGTATAAAGAAGTGGACTAGTTAGTGTGACGTCACCCATAGTGGTTGGTTCCAGCCAAATGAAGCTCATCGAGACTTGCTGTTACAGGGCCAAATTTGGAGTAGTGTTATGTATTTGTCATTGCTACCAAAAAGCTGCTTCAGTTACAGAAAGAGGCAATGTATTTTTCAATGGAAAGTGACATGGTCGATGGAACTGGACGAGTGCTTCTGCTCACTTCCTATTTGGAATACAGCTAGCGAGTTAATTATATCTATTTATATATACTGACTATGGGGAGCTGAACCCAATAATGCTTATGGAAGTGTCAGCAATTCAAATGTGACTACACAGTAATGAGAATGTTTGCGAGAATCCTATACACTGCATGGAGTCAGTGAAGATGAAGCATTTAGTGGAGGGAGTAGAGGCCCTGACAGGTAGTACTAGTGCTAAGTCCAGGGGGAAGGACCAGTTTTTTACCTGACTGTGGTCATCCTCTCAGTTCTGCTCTAAGAGCAGACAGAAGCGTGCATGGGAAAGAGAGGACAGACAGTTTAGGCACACAGCATTGAAGGGGCACAGCATGTCAGGAAACAACTCGGAGAAAAAACAACACACATTTGCATGAAAAACATCTGAAGAAAACATGACTAGATCCACTATCGGAAGTGCTCATGCAGTGAGCCTCAAATCACCCCGGTATCTGGCACACACATTTTTGGATGATACTCTTACAGTTGAAATTGTTAAGAGTTATGATATGGTAGACTTATTCCAACTCTAGATGCTGACCCAATTTATCAGCTTGCTCTTAAACTGAACATGGCTGTCAGGTCCTGTAGGACCTCTGCAATAGGAGACTCCCTCAAATTAGTGTTGTTACGATCCTACAGTAGTAAACTTGATTTCAATACTAAGCAATAGACACTATTTTATGATATCAACTCTTTATTTAGAATGTGATTTTTAACATTAAATCATGGTACTTTCTTTCAGGCTACCACGTGGCCTTGTATCGGTGTAATCCCTCAGTCATCCAGGTAGGTTCCATAGTGGTCCCTGGGTGTATACTAGTCTATGTGCTCTTATACTTGTTCCAAAGATCATTGTAAAGCTATCCAGAAGAGGTTTGTTTCAGCCCTGTAAATGCAATGCTTTTAGTATCGATATTGCTCAAATGAGCATCTAGTTTCGATGCTAGTTTTAGTATTGATTATTATCCAGTTTTACTTTTGACAACCCTGCCTCACACATGACTTGACACTCGCTTATGTTCTTAGACTTGGAATCATGACTTTCTGAAAGTCTGTGTAGCGCTCAGTGAAGCAGCATGAATATGTCATGGGAGCCGGATCATGTGACACAGGAAATACATGAGCTTCACCTGGGAAACACTAGTGTGCCTGGAAACCCTAGTCTTTCCCAGCACACTAGTGTGCCATATAATAATTTATCATTTTTGAGTACTCAACTTGAATACTTGACCTCAACTTCCTCAACTTGAGCCAGATGAGGAAGCAAAAATGTCATCATTGCCAAATAGAAAGAACTAGACACAGGGGCAAGGGGTTTATGTCCCATATATCATTTTTGTTCTAAATTGTGTAATATGGTAATATTTTATTGGGTGGTATTCTGTGAAATCTTTGTAATCAAAAAGGTGAGTTATGACTCAAAAAATGTTGAAAGACACTGACCTTGACGCCAGTACTATGGCTGCACCTCACTAACTTATCCTGATACAAACATGTGACTGGAGAGAAAGAAACACTTTGAAGTGCATGGTGTGAATATTAAAAACAGGGTCTGCTATAAAATCTACTATAGAATCATGGAAAAAAAACTTGAAGTGTGGTACTCTTACTTCTAAGTAAGTAAGTCTTTATTTACATAGCGCGTTTCACAAACATATGTCACAAAGATGCTTTACACAGCATTATTCAGCATTATTCATTCACTCCATACCCAATGATGGTCAGCTACTATTGTAGCCACAGCTGCCCTGGGGCAAACTGACAGAAGCGCGGCTGCCATGCCAATCAGTGTCTCTCTCACCACCATCACTCACACCCACACAACGTTCATACTAGGCAATGTGGGTGAAGTGTCTTGCCTAAGGACACAATGACAGTTTTTGTGTCTGCCGCCCCCCTGTGGCACCTGATTTTCCCTGTGGTCTCCCATCCTAGTACTAACCAGGTCCAGCCTTGCCTAGCTTCTGAGATCGGACAGGATCAGGCTTTGAAAAGCCGGTATAGACACAAACTACTTCTACTCTTATATTTGAACATGCCTGTCCTCAACTGAATTCTTTATTTCTTATTTTTCTGTAAATGTGTTTGAAAAGAGGGTGCATGCCCTCACTACTCTAAATGTTTGACCCTAAAGCATGTGAAGGCCATAACTTCGTTTGGCTAGTTGATTACAATGAATCATCTAGCAAAATCAAGCTGTATATTTGTATTTCCAACCATCTTCATATGGTATATGAGTATACTGACAACACATATCTAATTCACTACACTGAAGCACTGTGAGCTCTCTTTCATAGTCTTTCATTTTGATGTTCAAACTTACCACTTGACTCCTCTGTTCAGCATGTTGAGAATGGAAAAACACTTCACTTAATCTGGGACTATTCACACTGAATCTAGTGTACCATAGGACAGATGTGGCCTAAGAACTGCATTTGGTTTACTTCAGTAAATGTAACTATATGGCTGTCAGATTACTCTGATGTAAGTTGAAGCTCAAGTCAGTGGTCTGCAGTGGTCCATGGCCATATACTAGTCTATGTATACAACATGCAACATGTGCAGATCCCAAAAGACTTAAGTAAATGTACTTAGTGACCAGCCCTGACCTGATTGACTGCTCATCAAGAGTCTACTTTAGGACCTACTTTTAGGGTCTACCTCAGGGACTGTTCACTCAACTATATCTTATGGACTTCCCACTGATCTGGCAGCTCTTATAAGTTTAAGATTTTATAATTCACTAATAATACAAATAATTTATTATAATTATTTTTAAACATTATTTATTTATTTGTTATGGTTGCTTCCATTTTGAATGACCTAGACAGGTTAAAGCAACTCGCAGGACTTCCACAGTACATTTTTTGTCTTTGTCTTTTTTTGTTTTTGTATCTAGTTCAATCAAATAAATAATAAAAGCTCAGCTGTGAACCAGATGGGAGTGGGAGACATCTTCTATGAGTGAAGGGGGACTAGACCAACTATGGCCCCTACAGGCACTGGTCTAATTGTTCTCAACTACAGAAAGTCTTTCTTACCAGCAAAAAACATGGGGGATTTATGACGTAACTCCTGCATTTTCTGGGCAAACAGAGCGTTCATCTCGCGCTGCAGTGTACCCGCCGCCCTTTTGCGGCTGTCCAGGACCGAGCGGGGGGGCAGCACCGGGGGTGTGTCCAGACTGCTCAGACTGCCAAAGCTGTCACAGCTGCTGCTGTCAGTGATGAGCAAAGCCTCACTCACACTGGGGTTAGGGAACAGCTGCTGAGTGTTAAACTGTGGAGGGGCCAGGGAGCAGCGAAGCTCGGCTTTACAGTCTGTGAAGACCGGGGTGAGGCTCACTGTGTTGGGGAAGTGCCTGCGAGGTACATCACAGGACCAGCTGATCCTTTGAGTGCAACTGGGTTGAGGGCGTGTGTGCTGAGGGCCCAGAGTCTGCCTGTCTCTGGGCCTGGAGACAGACAGAGGTCCGAGGACTGCCTGAGCAGACTTGAACGGGAGCTCCACCATCTGAGGCTCTCTCTCTGCCTTAGGGAGCTGCTTTTCGCCTGCAGTGCCTGGGAAGTGTTTGTCCTTACCCTCTGCCTTCTGTGGTCTGCATGCCTGCTTCTCCACTGACGCAGCTTTCCGCTCAGCGTCGGGGCTCTCTTTAGAGCCAATTACACATGTGATGCAGTTTGAGGACATGCTCACTCTGCCTGAACTGTTAAGAGCCACGCGGGCGAATACTCCTGCTTTCATGTCCAGAGGCTCGTGAAAACGAGGCCGACTGGCCCGCTTTAGAGGCTCGCTCATAGGCGGCTGAGTGTGAAGCGAGCCCTTACCTTTGCTCTCATTTGCATGGAGGGCACCATTGGTGCCAGGATGGTCCCAGGTGCTCTTGGCCTGAGGAGCTGTGTGTGACTCTCCGTTGCGGTGCTGTGGTAGTGTGGGCTGAGAGGCAGACTCCCGTTCATCACTGGCTCCCTCTGAGCTGTAGTCTTTGGTGTCGATGGCCACGTCTGGGAAGCCCTTCTTGGTCTTAGACTGGCCTTTGGTGGGTGCGCTGGCAGTGCGCCGCAGCAGGTGAGACCCAAACGGGTGCTTACGACTCTGCTGCACAGCAGCAGTGCTGTCCAGGGAAGACTGCTTTGGGTTTCTGTGAAACAGGCCTTTTATGCCTGTGGCTGCTTTGGCCTGACAAAACACAAGAGTGATAGTTAGACTCAAGTCTAGTAAAGACACAATATTTATGTACACATGCTGGAATGAATTAAAGAACACCCAAGTTTTAGCCAGCTACATTATCGGCATAATCAATAAACATCCCATGCAGATAGTCTTTGAATCCCATTGGGATTCAAAGAGACATTTAGGAGTGAGCACTCCATGTCTTCTTAGAGTTAGAGGAATATATATGATAATGCAGACGTGTGTGCTATTAAAGTGACACCTTCATTCTGTGGGGCTTGTAGAGGAGAGAGTGAAGGAGAGAGTAAAGACCAGAGCAGACAAGAGCAAATAAGAGCAAACAAGAGCAGAGCAGACACAGAGACTGTGGAACAAACTGATGACAGACGGTTTTGACAAGGCACACGCTCACACATCACAAAGGCCTTAATATGGACCTATTCACTGTAACGTGAAAGTAGATCCTATCATCACACTGTTATCACACATGCTCAGGACAATTATGAAATGAACATTCATGGAGACAAAGACGCTGGTGTCTGGGAGATGTAAGAACCAACGATGAAGAAGGGGAGCCTAGTTACTTATACAAAGGTATTTTAATGTGTATATTACAATACACAGTACAACAATCCCATGTGCACATGTACTCTACTCTAAACCAGGAGTTTACAAACATAACATTTTTTTTCAGTGTTTCTGCAAATTCAAGATTTGATTCTATTTATTCTATTTGAATTTTTAGATTAAAAAAAAAAAAGCCTGTTGTAGGGATGTCAAGATTATTAGGTTAATCAACAGTCGTTATTCAAAAGAGCAGAAAAAAATAATAATTGTGATACATTTAGAAGCAAAATAAGTAATTTCTGTTCAATCTATTCTCCAAAAAAGTACAATTAATGTAAAGTGTCTTTTTATCAGTCTTTTTTTTTTATGACACTTCGACTTTAGTTTACCATTCAGAAAATTTAGCAATAGGAATTAAAAAAATAAAATAAAATGCATGTGACAGGTTTTTATCATTCTCACATTCTGGCTTAATTTGGTGGCATAATATCTGTTGTAAATATAATATATTTTACATCAATAAAGAAGCAATTTGTGAAGACAAGTTGAAAATTATGTTGAAAATGACAGCGTTCTAAACCAAATTGATGATAATTCTATTTCTATTCTATTCACATTTTTCGCTAAGTTTTTTTGCTTTAGTTTCAACATTATTTCAACAAAATAAAGGTGTTTTCCTACATTTTATTCATCATATTAATTTCTGTGTAGATTAGAGGAGTTTTGGTCCAGTTTACAATATGTTTGCTTGATAAGAGTAATACGTTATTTGTCATTATTTCCAACCAGGAAGTAAAATTTTAAACATAAAAAAACTGTCAAATTGGGTGTTTATTGATTTCTTTTTGTTTGTGTAACATCTTAAATATAACCATCTTAATTGTGTTTAGAGTAGACGAGCCTGTCATAGGCACTTTAAGTTGACTTGTTTGGTCATGATGTCAGTAATCGTGAATAGCCTACTTTCTAAATTATGATTATTGTGAGAAAAAAACATCACAACACTAAAATGTGATATCCTGTCATCCCTGGCCTGTTGGGAAGCACATTGGATCTACTTTGGGTCAGTGGTGGAGGTGGTTGGGGCCATAATAACTCATGGGGACATGAGTTAGCCTGGGTTCGAATGCCTGTGCGGCTAGAGGCTGGGTGGAGGTCTTCAGAGGCTCATGCAGAGTGCTGCTGACTGGGGCTCACTACACCTGAGTTTAGAGGCAGCCGAGGGGCTCCTACATGCGCTGCCTGTGAATGCAAAAGAGGGCTCCACTGAAAGGACAAACAGAGGAGGAGAGAGATCAGAGCGAGGGATGGTGAGGAGACAGGACACACACACAGCAGCAGCTCATCTGGACACTACACCACAGCCGCCACACGAGGGCACTCACGACCTGCAGGTAAGAGGACTGTACAGCCCCACGTGAGCAGTACTGTTCAGACTGGCACTGTGGGAGATAAGTTGTTTCATCAGATTTTGAATTTTAAATTTCTCTGTTGAACTAAAAAAACAAAACATGTTTGATATGTTTTTATTCTGAAGTGCAGTTGATTCATTTGGAAGTGTGGTCATGTGTTGAAAATAAGCAATTAAAGATTGCTCAAACATGTACAAATACAACAGCCATCTATATCCTCCTTAGTCACATAAAAACAACTTATGCATCTTGGATCTGAATTTTAAACT
Organism: Boleophthalmus pectinirostris; assembly: GCF_026225935.1. Lineage (NCBI taxonomy): Eukaryota > Metazoa > Chordata > Actinopteri > Gobiiformes > Gobiidae > Boleophthalmus > Boleophthalmus pectinirostris. The sequence continues at coordinate 41,416,903 of NW_026571515.1, read as the reverse complement.
CTTAAATTATGACTGCTGAATTTGAGAACTTGAAAATATTTCTGCTGAATTTTGAATACATGGAAAACACATACTTTAAAACTCAGCAGTTGCAATTCAGTTAAAACATTAAGTGAAACATTCAGCTGCATTTCAAATTCAACATCTGATGAAACAAATGATCCTCCACACTGCACTCCTCACCATGCAGACTTCAGATACCTACCTTACCAGTGATGTCATGCACTGCCACATGAACAAAGATGGACGCCTCCTCCATACCCTCCAAGTACACGTGACGATACCCTGCACAAGAGGAAATGTCAGTACAAATATGTCATCACCCTCAGATGTCAGCAACAACAACAACAGCAGCAGCAGCACTGGTTACCTGGCAGCATGCTGTTGAAGGCGATGGTACGCTGGCCGATGAAGTCCTGTCCAATGGGATCATGGTCCCACACCAGGAAACGCACCAGGGCCAGATCTGGCATGTGCACCACAAACACCAGGGTCTCCTCCCACATGGGGTTAAAGCCTGGCAGGGGTATAGGCAGGTGTGAAGACAGGTGCAAGGACAAGAGCAGAGGCAGGAGCACAGACAGGGGCACAGTCAGGAGATTAAATAACACTTTGCATCTCTTGTTCACTAGAAAACTGCGGTGCCCAATGAGAGCAGACGTTGCCGTAAACATCATCATAACAAAGAGTCAGCGTTACAGATCTGTAGGGCCTGGTGTGATATGGCTCATGCTGGGATTAATTGTCAATATGGCATCTTGAAAATAAGCGATTAAAGATTAATGAAACATGCACAGATCACTCCAAATAAAACTTTGAGAAGGCCTGTTTTTACACTTACCATTATCATCGACAACTCTGGTCTGTTCTTTACAACAGTCCACGGGTACACCAATAATTTCCACCTCCACAAAAGGATCAATGATCTGAAACAGAATTAAACATAGACATAATATATATGTGTGTTATGTTTCCTACCCTTGGGTTCTGGATCTGTCGCCCCTGCGCACCTCTCCCCTGTCCCCCAGCATTGAGTCCTTGGGCTTGGGCAGCTGTTGTCCACTGATGACTTTGAGCACCAACTGTTTCTTCATCTGACCAGGCAGAGGGTCATCCAGGTTTGGGTTGAAGGCACCTGAAGGAGACAGAAAAAATGTGTGGCAGGGTGAGTGCCACAGTGCTCTGTTATTCTGGTCCAAGCTTGTCTAAGTTTGGTCTTAAGATATGTTTAGTAGGGATGGGTGGTTTTTCCCAGTATCGGTGTCAGCCGATTTTTGACACCAATATTCAACATCAATATTTAGTCAATATAACATAACATCAATACACAGTCTTGGATTGTCCTAAGGGCATCAGATTTGGAAAAGTGGAAAAAAGAAGAGCTGTTTAGGCTCAGTGTAGTGTTAGTAGCTTAAAGATTGGAGGTTTGATTGTAACTCTAAACTACCCTGGACTTTTCCTCCACAAATCGGCCCCTGGTCGGACGGCTGTTGTGGACTTTTCCAAAATGCACAGATTGCCAGTCCGCCCCTGCTCTAAACAGTGTATAGTGTTGATGTGTCGCTTGGCCACACGCTTTAGTTATATATGAATGTGAATTAGTGGTCTCCCTCCAAGTGGAGTGAATTATCCAATGCACAACAGTAATCAGTAAAAGTGCAGAGCAGTATCCACACTGACTTGGATACTCAAAACCATGAAGAAAACATAAAAAAAAAAGTCTGGTCTGACCTTCAAACATGCACTGAGGCTTGAGAATGTAGCCACAGTTGCCGTTGCTGTAGAACTTGGCTCTGTTGAGTTGAAGAACACGTCCCTCTGACTGGTAGTTCAGGGCAACTAAAACAAACAATGACACCTCATATATCCTCTTGTTTCTCTGTATGTCAGATGCCCTCTCACAAAATGCTACAATTTTCATTTAGTATATTACTTATTATGGCCCATATTACACTTTATTCTGATGTATTTTCTAGATCACACATGTTTACTTCACAAATCCTGCATATTTAGTTCTTCTCTGACACAGAAAATACTTGTGTAATGCCATTTGGGGTTTTTAAACTCCATACACCTTCACTAAAGTAAGTTTGATCATTTCAGCCCTGGAATTGCCAGTCTCTACTCTCACATTCTGAGCTTTGGGGAAGTGGACAGACTAAAAATAAACTATAGAAACACAACTCAGGATATGTTTTAATGAGGTAATAACTTAACATGGCTTAAAACTCAAAAGAGTAAATTTTGCATAATATAGGACCTTTAAAATATAAATATTGACCCTTACCCAAGCCTGTTACTATGCATATACATATGGGATTATTTTATAATTTATGATTCCAATGAGTCTGAAGCTCATACCGAGCTGGCAGCCTGCGTTCCAGAAGGGCTGTGGGTTGAAGTTGGAGGAGTCGATGCGGTAGGATGAGGGATAGATGCGGGACAGCTGTCTCTGGTTGAAGCGGATAAACTCGGCCGGCTTCTGCTGCATCACCTGATGAGCCTTGGTCTCACTCAGAGAGGACACCTGCCAGCTGCAGTTTGCTGCTCTCAACAACAGGGGGCAGAAACACTCAATAGTTCAGTTCAAATTCAGTTTAACCCTCTCCAGGCAGGTGTTGCAGATTTGCAACAGCTAAATGCCAATCACCTACCTACTCCAAATCCATATTTTATGAGCTATTTTTACTCAGGAGCCTTTTTTCCATCCATGCTAAACGTGGATGATGCAGACTGTGCAAGAATGACTACACGCAAACGACCTGCCAGAAGTGCAAAGTACTTTTGTTGTTTACAAAGGATAAAAATTGTTTCTTGGAGAACCACACGAAAAAGTGATGTTGTTCTGCCACTGTAAAGCTGATACACTCTGCTTTATGTTTTCATTGGTATGAAAAGTGGTTTACACATAAAGTTAGTGTTCATATCATTTTCAGTCTTCAGTGTTAATTTACCACACCGAACCAATGCTGCAAATCTTAAACATCCCAGAACACACTGGATGTGAAGGTCTCTGTGAAGTCAGGATTGTATATTACTGCCCCATATGATAATTTTCCCCAAATATCAGATTTTTTCCTGTTACTAAAATTTAATTTGAGCCTGAGAGGGTTAAAGTGCACGACAGGGTTTTATAATTATATAATTTTGACTCCAATTGGTGAGGATAAATAAGCTGTATATATAAATTATACTTTTTCACTTATATATTTTCATTTGTTAAATAATCATTCCCATGCACATTAGCGGAATTTTGGCCCAGTAGCTAGGTAACAGTTATGAAATTGAAGAGTGATATAATGATTTCAAAAGTACAATTTGAAACCTACAAAGTTTGAATTGAGGAAATAAATAATAATAGATAAAATGAATTGATAAAACTTCTTCATCTCTCTCTTTTTTACATTCTAATGGCACACAGCTTTATACTGAATCTCCACATTTTCTGGTCAGACTGAATGTGTGGTCACCTTGTGCATCAATGTCGTACAATCCCACAGAGCGCGTGTATTTGACCAGGTCAGACAGAGCTCTGGACAGCTTCATGGTCTTCTTCTTCCTGTAGGATCAGTGCAGGAGATGAGAGTTTATCTGTAAGTGCTTTAGTGCTCCACTGGCTCTTCTCATTTGGACGTGGCACAAAGAGAGGTTCTGCTCTCATTTAGTCCTATGTTAGAGCTGACTTAAACCTGCCGTTTTGCTTCTCCCTTACTTTTTATACGGGTTTGAATCCTTTGCTCCTTTTGTGTGGTGTCAATGCAACTCTGAGCTACTTGGTCATATTGTAACCAAAAAATGGCATCGGGGGCAGACAGAGCAATGGACACAAAGTAAATATTTTTTGCAAGTTTATTTTTTGAGCCTCTGTTACGCACCTCTCATAAAGCTGTTAAGTGTGCATTCTCATCCATATTATTCATTAGAAGGTGTCCTCTGCAAATAATGACCCCTAGTCCACAAAAGAGCACTGTGAATCTAATTTGAAGGCTTCTTTAAAAGTAAAAAGGCAAGAACACTTCCTCATGTGTGTCTGTTTATATCCAGAAAGCGTGGATCAGGATGAAGCTGTTGTAGATTCGCGACAGTGATTTCCTGTATGACTCATCATCACCCTTCTGTGAATTAAATGCATTTTATGTGAAGTATTGCAGCACATTGTCACAAATAATGACACAGTTTTCATTTGCATCTGAACTACTAAGTGCAGTGCTGATTTGGTGAACACTTTAGAGTCACAAAGTGGGTCGTTCTATTGTGTGCCAGCTTTGCCAGTTTTCAACTTCTAGCTTTTAATGTGCAGTCTCTTCACTGCCATATCCTGTTGCAGAATTTGCACTCAGAGATTTTAAATCTCATTCAAATTCCCTTGTGTTTGTGGTGTGTACTTTTGGTAGCACATTTAAAATGAGCTCATGACTAAAAATCTTGCAGCGTGTGGCTGTCTTTAGATTGGTGTTAAGTCTTCAGCTTTATCATGGTTATTTGCCATAATAGACTTCAACATAAATGACACTTTCACACCATAATGTCTGCCTCATTGCGTAAGATTTCTGTCAAACATAGACTGAAATAAAGAACTTTAATTCATTAAAGATGTTTCTTTTGCAGTAAAAAAACATTTCCACAGATGTGACTTGTATCTTTTTTAGTGAAGAACCTGCCACTTTGCTTGCCTCAATGGAGACGTTCTTGCTTAGCCAAGAACATTCTAAAGAATATTTAACTTCATGGACTCCTGCCTCCTCCCTTCCCTACAAGAATTCTTTGGATTTGTTGATTTAAGGCTATGATTGCTAAAATATTTTAAGTACATTGACCAGCACCATAAAACTCAAGTGGCAGTAAAGGGACCCCCCCTGACCAGTGAACATTTGTGAATGACTGAGGGGTTAGAGATAAAAGCTCATTTTTGCTCTATGTTGTAGATGTGCATAGAGGTTTCTGTTCGTCCTGTTCATCCTCTGCACTGTTCTGTCCCTAAGCTGGGGCCTCATTTAATAAAGCTTGATTACGCACTACGCATTGCGTAGGTGCCCTCTGCGCCAACCGCAGGATTTACTCCTCGCAAGCGCAGTGCTTAGCTTATCTCTTCTCAGCCAGGAACTGCCATACGCACTCCGCAAAATCTCGAGGCTAGTAGAAAAGCGACACTCATGGGGAGGAGCAAAAGTGGTATAGTTTGAGATGCTTTGATCAGGAAATTCACATATATAAAATAATCACATTCAGATGTGCGATTTAAGCAGAGATTAGCCGAGTGTCACCTGACCGTTGATCCACATACACCTCTCATATACCTCTCCCTCACTCCTTTCACTCTCTCGGACAGGGATTCTGAATATTTTGCATGGGCTCATAGCCCCCCTCCTTTGACCATTCAGGCCTCAGTGCATGTATATTAGGCATATTTAAAAAATATAGCAATAAAAGCTCTTGAAATACAGAGAGAAAACTATTTGGCCATATCTGCAAAGATGCACTGCTTACATCTTACCTCTACTATAGTACTATACCAAAGCACTACAGCTCAATTTTGTATGTTATTTTCTCATGTTAATTAAGAGATGAGTTGTTGCTGTCACTTTTATTTTTGTGTTTATTTGTAAAACCTCGTTTAAGACTTTGATGTGACTGCACAGCGCTGCATGGTGTCTCCTCCTTCCTCTCTATTCCCTCCCGCTCTGTCCCTCTCCCGCTCTGTCCCTCTCCCGCTCTGTCCCTCTCCCGCTCTGTCCCTCTCCCGCTCTGTCCCTCTCCCGCTCTGTCCCTCTCCCGCTCTGTCCCTCCGTCACGTCTCAGTCAAACCGACTGATTATCGGCTCAAGTTTAAGTCTTATGGTGAAGTGGAGGTGGGGAGAAGGTGTGGTCTGTCCTTTTATGGTGAAGCGGAGGAGGGGAGAAGGTGTGGTCTGTCCTTTTATGGTGAAGTGGAGGTATGGAAAGGGTTCACATGCACAGACTTGAGCTGCAGATGGGATCTATAAAGCTCAGATTTGTGGTGGTGTGCACACAGAGGGTTTTATACATTTGGAGTTTGCGGCACATGCCTCTGGTGGCCACTAGGAGTATGGCTCGATTAAGAAAATTCCTAAACAGTCTTTTAGAAATTAGGCCCCTGTTCTGTTTTTACAGAGAATTTTAGCCATAAAGCTATATATGTGCTGACCACTAGGGACAGCAGTGAACACAGCTCCAGAGTGGAAACTAAACCATTTCAAAGAGCCTAGAACCAGCTACAAAACAAATAAATGTTTCCTTCACCTAATTTTTCTTGACTTGTTTCCAACAGATGTGATCTAAATCCTGTCCTGGGTGCTACCAGTTTTGTTTATTTGTTGCTCTATTTCGTCCTTTTGGTTGGTTCTCTAACTAGCTCTGGTGGGTGTTTAACAGAACACAGCCTTGACATTAGAAAGGTTTGACAGTATAAATGCAGAGACGGTTACTATGCTTGGAAAGCACGGAGCTGTTTACATATGAAAGTGAAGCATAAATGAGCCCTAAGATAGAGATGGTACAGACAGACCCAGGGAGAGAACTAAAGTGGTAGTCTGTTGGTAGCCCACATAACTAAATGTAGCCACATACTTGTTGTGTGGTGGTGGCCGTGATGCACTGATGCTCTCCTGGTCTGTGTCAGTGTCCTCTACACTTGACATCTTCTTCATCTTCCTTGTCTTCTTCTAGGAAAAAAAAAGGAAAATTTATTTCCATATAAACCCTCAAAAGTGCAACATTTCACACCCATATCCACTCCTCTGAGCACTGAGCACCACTGTCCTACACTGGGGAGCAGAGGAAGTAGTTGAACCTTGCGTTTGGAGAAACTGCCGATGAAGGAGCGTCCAGAGGGCTTGGTGCTGCTGAGGTTGGTCTCATCTGTGTCGATGCAGTCTTCAGGTTTGCCCTGAGTGTAACAGACACATGTGAACTACGCTTGTCAAAAGTATGAAAATTCAGAAGCTCATCAATACTAAAAATGCTATTAAAACTAGACTCATTTGAGTAGGTATCAAAACTTAAAAAAGAAAAAGAAAGAAAATCACATTCACAGGACAGAAGTGAGACCACAGAGATTTACATCTTGGGCACACATTACTGCTTTCACATTATCACTATTCTGGTGGGAATTTTACAAATGTCAATTATTGATTTGACCAGTTCATTTTATGTAAACAGTGCAACTACACTGCAAGTGCAGTAAGGAGACAGCAGACCATCTCTTGAGTCATCTCTCATAAGCCATCCTGGCATGAAGGCTGCCTGTTAGACCATTAGGACTGAATATCTTTTTTTTATGTTCAGGAAATTATTATTTAACTCATTTTATTTGTTTTTAATTAGATGACAATAAGAAGAAAGGTGAAGGTTTTTGTCATATCACCTAGCCCTGTATTCATGCAACCAGGTTTCATTTCATGGAGAGCCTTTATAAAGTTCTCATAAAGTACAGAGAATCAGATAATGATCGATACTAAAACTGGTGCTGAAATTAGATACTCAGTTGGACAGGTATTGGTACAAAAAAAAGTTACATTCACAGGACACACATGAATCTTTCCTGAGTAGCTTTAGAATGATCTTGAGCTGTATCTGCACAAGTAAAAGAGCACATATATAGTGTATATACTAGTATATGCCCATGCACTTGGGCCCAACAGATATCGATTTTTTTGGATCCCATATGAAACCGATATAACAGTAGTTTTGTTGCTGGCCTAAACTGCACTTAATTTAACTTTTACTTATCAGTATTGTGGATCAGACTACAAGAGCATTTAAAGCCTGCACCCCAGTGCTGCGCACACAGATCTATGGCTGCACACTGGTGTAAACAAGAGCATGTGTGTCACATGACGTGATTCTGGGGTTGCATTCAGGGGCAGTACAGCATCACAAACACAGACAAATTACTCCTCTGATAAATACTGATGTGGAGCCACATATTAGGACATTTATCTGTAAATTGGATTAAATGGATGCAATATAGTTTAAGCTTTATAATGAAGTATAACATATCCACGTTGACTATCGGCCCACGTCAGCGATATGTGTCCAAAAGCTCATATTGATTGACAATATCAGCCAACCGACATATTGGTCAGGCCCTACCTTGGACCATAATGGAACCAACCTGGACCATTGAGGGATTACACAAATATAAGGGCACATGGTAAAATAAAAGAACGTACTAGGATTTAATGATGAAAATCATATTCTCTGTGTAGAGAAAGTGCTTTTATTATCATGCTACAGTAATGAGTATCAAGTCTATTTCTTAGTATTGGAATTTTTGTCTCTTGTTCCTAGGCCATATATGATGTACCAAGTACGTGTATTACGATGTAAAGTTCTGATGAGCAGTTTACTCAAAAATTCTTAGCCCTTAAAATCCAGCACGCCGTGCAGACCTTAGAGCCCGTTTTGTCGGACAGAGCTGTGATGGTGAAGCTATCTGGGTCTTCACGGTCCCGGATCTTGGACTCTTTCATCAGGTTGTCGAGCTTCTTCTTGGCCAAGTTCTCCACCTGCTTCCTGTTGGCTGAAGTCTGAAACAAAGATTCACAACACATCAGCCATTTGTGATCACACCATGTTGTTTTCTATAGGAATGCAGTTTTTTAACAGGTTCTCTTCACGATATATTGTTCTTAATGGTTCTGTATTATGGTATTTCCTAATCTATGTTATAAAATACCTGGAGTTTTGTTTTGTTTCTTTCACTCATGTTTAACACACAAACCTTACATACACTGCTCAAAAAAGGAAACAATTTGAAACCACATCAGATCTCAATGTGGATATCATTACCATATCATATCATTTTTAAACTCTCTACACCTTGACTAGAATGATTCAGGTAATTGCAGCCCTGCAGCAGAACAGAGCATTTTGAACTTTGGAGATGTGGCTAATAATAAAGGGCTACTTAAACATGTGTGAATGAAACAAAACATTCCAGGTATGTTTTTGATGAGATAACAACATTCCCACATAATTAAAAGCTCACATTAGTCAATTCATGCATAATACAGGCCTTAAAAGTGAATTGTTATAAGCTGCATTTTAGGGCCAACTTAAAATGCATGCAGTTATGAAACATTCAAGGTGCAAATGTCTTGACTGGGAGCAGATGATAGTGAAGAAAATGACATAATAATAAAAATTCTTTCATAGATTGGGCCACAAGGGGGCAGCACCCTCAACCATTTGAGTCTGGTATTTCTATCAGGATTTCTGTCAGTGCAGTAAAGTGTGAGTCAAATGTAGATGTCTTCTGTAATGAAAAAAATAATAGTTTTCTTAATTAGGCACATGTTTACTGTGTTTTGGCCTGAAAAAAAAAAGCATATATGAGTGCCATAAACTGCAGATGAAAATATCTGCATTAGGTATTTGCATTGACCTAAACAAAAAAACTTAATGTCATTTAAGTAATTAATAAGGGGTTATTCCACTGTTAAAATGTGAAGTGAAATACCCCCTTCTAAACTCCCCCACTCTCCCTTCAGAGCGCTATCACCACATAATCAGCATGCATCCTGCTTATGAAACTACTGCACTTTGAATCAGGTTTGTCAAGTCGTTACGTACACAGTTTTCAATTCAATTATCAAGCTTTTGTATATTTATAGAGAACTGTCACGTGGAAGCATGGGTGATGTAGGCTTGTGAGCAGAGCCTAGTATAGAATCTTATTGCTGACCTTAAGAAGGATTTGAATTGTGTCCAGGAGAGATCACTAAATTATTCAAACATGCATGGATTACATCCAGAACCTTTTCAGACATGTTTTTTTTGTTGAGGGAACGTTATGTCATAGTGAAAAAATAAATAAATAAATTAATACCCATCTTTAACTTATGTATTCCATTCTTGCAGTGTGAAGTATCTCACTGTTGCACACAGGTACAGACTAGACAAGGCACTGTATCATTTTTGCATCAATAATTCTCTTGTACTTGTTTCCATTAACTGAGATTTTCAGATTGTCTACGTCATTGGGAGAACTTTCTGAAGAGGCAGAGGAGCAGAGAAATTCGTCACTTACTAAAACAACAAAGTCACCTTTCCACTCCTCACATCTGAAAAACAATATTCATTTAAACTAAGCCCTTCTCGCTCTGGTAGTGTTAAAGCATACACTGTGTGCACAATTATTAGGGAAGTGGGTATTTTGACCATATTATGATTTTTATGCATACGCTCCAACTCCAAGCTGCATAAACTTGAATTCTTATTGGATTTAAGATAGTGCTCTCAATGAATCTCATGAATGTCATGGTTAACTCCTGATTAATCACCCACATGTTTGTCTCTTGAATCATCATTTTAATACTCTTATCAAAATAGGAAATTGGACAGTTGTGCTTTTTTTTTTTTTATTGCAAACCATAACAATTGTCAGTGAGACAACTTTGTCTCATGTTCCAATTTCATGAAGTGTTCTGCACCAGTGTCAGTGAAGTGCCCCTCTTCTGTCTGCATAACAGTCAAAGCAACTGAAGTTCCTACTGTGGGTGAAATGATGTGCTGTGACCTAAGGTAGTTTTCATTACTGAGGGTGGTCCAGTCATCTCCAGTTAGTAATCTCCATTACTGTGTTTGTCTGCCCAAAATGCCTGCTGTACTGGGGGCACTCGTGCTGGGACTTTTGGCCTCAGGTTCTGTGGCCTGCATTAGCACCTGCCAGTGGCGTTGTCGTACGGTGCTATTTGTTTTGCATCTCGTGTGGCAGGGCTGGCGCGCTTGATGGAGAGGGTGGGTCCAGCGACATGGGGTGTATATTGAGTGGTGGGACCGATGTGGGTCTGGCTGCGGTGTGCCTTCGTCCATGGGTTTGGGGATGTGGTGGCGGTGTGGGGGAGAGCGGGCGGATGGGCCTGTGGCTGGATTAGTAATGGACACAGAACTCCACTTTGACTGCGTTGCCAGCAAGGTGGAGGTGGGTTACTGGTATGGGCTGGTAAGGAAATACAATACAATACAACTCTATGACCAGTGTCCGGGAAGCTGTGGTTGATACTGCGCAAAAAGTTGATCGTCAGCAGATCAAAAAACTGACAGACTCCATGAATGGAAGGCTTATGACCATGATTGAGAAGAATAGTACCAATATTGATGCTGTTTTTTTTATGTCAAAAGTGTTCTTTTGTAAATTTTGAGTTATTTACTATTCTGATAGATGAAAATAAACAAATGAGAATGCCATTTTCAATTTAGTTGCGTAATAATTCTGCACATTAATAGTTTCCCAATCATTGTGCATACTGTAGTGCCTTTAGCATACATGTTTACATACATAATTCACCGCTAACTGGAGACATGTTATGTGCTTACCTATGCATTGTTGTTTCTATGCATCGTTCCACTCAGGTATTGACTAAGCACTTTATGTTCATTGTTCACAGTTTTCAGGCTTGTGCTCATTATACAATATAGTCACAGTCCCTTTAAGACCCGATGACGTTTGAGACACGCTGTTCTGTTTACAGGCATTAACCATCTTGTCTTGAGTTTTTCTAGTCAGTTAATAAAGCGACACATAGCGTTCTGTCTGAAATGTGAGAAACTGTCGACTCATTTACTTTCTTAAATATTCAGGTTTGATGATTATTAACATTTTGGACTGACTGAGAGCAATGTAGTTGTTCAGTTATAAAATGAATCCTCATTATACAACTTGCCCAATACTTATGCACACAGTGTACTTGAGATGAAATGTCGCGTATGTTGTCCTACTCATATCGGACTCATAGGATTCATTAATAGTATCAATATATTGTCTATTCCAACAATTGTTCCCCTGAAAAGTATAATTCCTTATAAATGATAGTGAATTATGGCAGTTTGAAAATCAACAGAAGGAGAGGGGACATGGCAGACAGAGACATAAGTGTCAGAATACAGTACCTTCCACTGTGAAAGAAGCAAGCCACAGAAGAGAGACAGGGGAAACAGAGTATAGATCAGACCTGCTCTGTGCACAAGGGCAGAGGGACAGAGGGGCAGAAGGACAGAGGGGCAGAGGGGCAGAGGGACAGAGGGGCAGAGGGACAGAGGGACAGAGGGACAGAGGGACAGAGGCAGAGGGACAGAGGGGCAGAGGGGCAGAAGGACAGAGGGGCAGAAGGACAGAGGGGCAGAGGGACAGAGGGACAGAAGGACAGAGGGGCAGAGGGACAGAGGGGCAGAGGGACAGAGGGGCAGAGGGGCAGAAGGACAGAGGGGCAGAGGGGCAGAAGGACAGAGGGGCAGAGGGACAGAGGATCTGAGAGGGAGAGGAGCAAAGGGACAGAGGGCCTGTAGAACAGTTATTTGTATTTTCACAGTTTTTCTTTTTTGTTTTTGTTTTTTTTCCTATTACTTAATTGAAATATTTGTCAAAGATTTTCAGTCAGGTGGAAGTTTATGAAGAAAACCTCTCTGTCTCATGTTCCACAAAATTTTATAAAATAAAATGCAGAAAAAATTATAAGCAAGGATCATATGTAATTTGTCATTTTAAAAATAAAGTTGATATACATTTTTATCTGTTAAATAACAATTATTGTGTAAATAATAGATGCACTGAGGCTCCTGTTGGCAGTTTGGTTGCTAGGTAACAGTGATGGAATGAGGCTGCCTCTACACATGCAGGGCTTGAGTGTAAAACGACTGTTTAAACTGCTCAAAACTAAGTCCACACTGTTCATGCCGAGGACAGAGGTGTGTGGACTCGAGTTTTCTAGTTGCTTGAGGAGCTAAATGATTAGCCTGAAGTGAAGCACTGCTCACAGAAAGCTGCTGTTGCACTTGTTCCATCTGTGTCACACAAAAACGATGCATACACAAAATTTATGAAGTCTCCTCATGTTAGCCCACTGCACAGACTCTGAATCTGTGTCTACAGTTTAAGAAATCAACCATTTTATTCAGAGAATTTATAAGTTATAATGCCCTATAGAAAATGGGTGAAACTAATAATGAGTTATAGTCATTTAAACACTGATATTTACTTTACACAGTTAAAAATACATTTTGGTTTCATTTTACAATATTATCAATTGGATAAATTTGATTTTGTAATATTTCAGCACTAGGCTCACACACACACACACACACACAGAACACAACACTAGGCTCTCTCTCTCACACACACACACACACACACACACATACACAAACACACACACACACACCTACACACACACACAGAACACAACACTAGGCTCTCTCTCTCACACACACACACACACACACACACGCACACACACACACACGCACACACACACACACACACACACACACACACACACACACACACACGTTAACAACTCAACCATGACTTGCCTAACCTATTTTAACCCATATCTGAAACTTTAAATCACATGTCTGAGTGTATACGATCTTTGTTTCCCTCACAACGATACATCTTTGTACTCACGTCTCCATTGAGAAGTTTACAGTCGTCTTCCATCTCATCCGCACTGTCCTCGTCAGACACATCACCTTCATCCGCATCTTCGCCAATGTTTGGAGGGAGCTTCTTTCCCTGAGGGACACACAGAGGGACACACGCTGAGGGACACCGAGAGTCTGCTACACTATGGAGAGTAAGGCTAACTCAGTGGTCACTACAAAAGCACAGGGAAAATCTGGCTTTGCTCAACTAGGGATCACCATCGGCGCCGCCAGACAGATTTCACTGGGGCACATGCCCCAGTATTAGTCTGTAGTGCCCCAGTATAAATAAGTAAAAATAGTAAATTAAAAAAAAAAATCACTTTAGAGTGTTCAGTCTACATGGCTAGGGTGACTATATTTCCGTTTGTGAAAACCCGGACACCTTACTGGGGTTAAGGTCTCGACATTGAGCTACTCTCACCTCGCAACCTGTGCACATGGCCTCCCACTTGTCCCGACCGGAACGGAAAACAGAATTTCTCGTCCAAGTCATTGTTAAATGTGCATTTGCCCTTCGGCATGTTGCCGACTGACTGACTGTTTGTGTCTGCTCGCTCCTTCTGAGTCACAGAGCTACGAGAGCCGCTCAATTTAATGACCCAATGAAAGGTAATGAAAACCCGGACATTTCCATAACTTAAAAAAAAAAAAGCCGGACACCCAGGACAGGACGCAAAAAACTGACATGTCCGGTGAAAAACGGACATTTGGTCACCCTAGCCTATAGCACAGAACAGACCTACTGCCACATTTGACTGAAGTTTGCCTAATAAAAGTGCACAAATGCATCAGTATTTGTCATGATGTGCATTTGGTTTGACAATGTGTAGAAGTAAATAACACTGCAGAAGCAGTAAGAAAATTTTACTCCAGTTAGAAACTTTAAAAAACAGTTTCAAAAATCCTACATACTTTCTTCACTTTTTTCACAGTTTTGTGTAAAGTGCCAGTGGAAGTTCTCTCAAAGAAGGGGTTCTCAAACTGTGGGTGAGGGTCCAAAAAAGAGGAGCAGAGTGTTTAAGTGCAGAAAAGTTTGCTTGGCTTTGTCGTTCATTTTGACTTGGTCATATTATATTTAAGTAGCTCGCATGCTGAAAAAGTGTGGGCTCCCTGATGCAACGGTTAGCCTAGCACTGTGAGCTCCCACATGGTTTCTGGAGATTACTATCTTACATTTACCATATCTGATGTGCATATTTAAGGTTAAAACATGGACTTTGTAGCACTCTTGTAGATGGATATTAGAAAGTTATTCCTTTTTTCAGGTAGGCCAAATGCATCAGTTCATTTCAGCTGGTTATTCAAAGATCCAGACAAGAAAATAATCTGATATGATTGTATAGTTTGAAGCACTATTTATGTTTTTTATGATAAATAAGTGTTAAAAATGTTTTGCTTGCGCGCTTTGCACGCTCGTATTAATTATCTGTGCCTCAGCTGTGCCCCAGTACACTAAGAGGTCTAGTGACGCCCCTGGGGATCACCCATCCAGCTTTTTCAGTTCCAATGCCAATTTCAATACTACGGCTTTAAGTACCTACCAATCCCCAATGCAAAGATTTCAAACTGCATTTAAGACAAAGCTGATCCAAATTTTAATCATTTAAAAAATAAAATTGTTGTCATTTATTTTATTTACTAAATAACAATTATTGTGCAAATAATAGATGTGCTAAGGCCGCTGTTTGCAGTTCGGTTGCTAGGTAACAGTTATGGAATGAGGCTGCCTCTGTATATGCAGGGCTGGAATGTAAAATGACTGCTCAAAACTAAACTGCTCAAAACCTAAGTCTACACTGTTCATGCCGAGGACAGAGGAGTGTGGACTCTAATTTTCACCATAAAAGTTGCTTTAGGAGCTAAATAATTAGCCTGAACTGAAGCACTGCTCACAGATAACTGCTCTGATGTGCTGCTGTTGCATTATGTTCCATCTGCTTTAAGTCAAACAAACTCACCAGCATATTCCACTGTGTCATGTCCTTTAGGCCGACAGAAGCTGAACCGCATCAGTGGCACAAGAAACGAACTGATTTATCAGCGCTTTATAGTTTATGCAAATTAACCATGCGGTTTTAAGTTTCATTTCTGTAAAACGTAAACAAATGTGCGCCTAAAGCCAAAATGCTCCAAACTGCAGAAGTACTAGTATTTTCTGTTTTTTTGTTTTGTTTTTTTTCTGGGACCAAATGGATTGCTGCCTGGGTTGCCATTAGAGCAGTGCGGCACAGGAAACATTTTGAAAGCTCACTGTGGGCATGGGCGGGACTGCACAACGCAGGAGAGGGCGGGTGGGATGATAAACTCCAGTCCTGCAAACTAAATATGAGTGTAAAGGAAAATATACAAATGATGAATGTATGCCTATCATGCATAATTTGTGCTGGATATTTTATTTGACATTAATGAAAACATTTTAAGCAGCAGACCGTCCCCCATCCCGTACGCCGCACGGGCTGCACCACTAAACCAGAACTAAACCAGGACTAAACCAGGTCTAAAAACAGGATTTAGTCAGGACTTAACCATGCCGCCGGACCGCCCACCGCGCCTCCTTCCATATGTAGTAGGGATGGGCATTCGATGAAATTTTCTTAATCGATCGTCGGAAGAATTAACAATCGATTATCGATTAATCATTAATGTTTTTATACTAAAATGATCATCATTATTATTACTATCTGCACTAATCTACAGAAATAAATTCAACTTTACGACAAATAAACTGTAACGACTCTAGAGCCACATCAATCCGTTTGACATTATAATGTTTTTGATTCAGTTTTGTGCAACTCTCACAGAAACAAAACGTAAAACCACATCACTAATTTACATAAACTAAGCGAAGATAAAAACACAGCTCTTGTGTCGCTGATGCAGTCAACTTCTGTCGAATTAAAAGACTGACTGAGTGAAATACAGGTTAGTGTGACCAGATTTGCGATTGTTAAAACCTAGACAACAGGGGGGTGGGAGGTGGGGACTCGCCATCGACATTGCACGACTCTCACCTGACAAAACTTTTTCCCACTGAACACTGAAACATGTGCTGCTTTATACACTGTGCACATGGACTCACACTTGTCCCAACGAAACGGAAAACATGGAATTTCTTGTACAAGTCATCATTAAATGCGCATATGCGTTTCAGCACGTTGCAGACTGTTTGTGTTTGTGTTTCGCTCAGAGAGACACATGTACAGACCCGTTTGGTCACGCTACACACAGCAACCTACATTCGGTTTGTAGATTAAAATGAACGTAATCAATGAAATTCTTAATGATCAATTATCGCTTAACCCTTGTATTGTGTTAGAAAGCTACACGCGTCTTTAGTGTTACCGGGTCAAATTTGACCCGTGATTTAACTCAGCCTGAAAATACTTAAAAACACTAGATATCATCCAATATTGTTTTTCCCCTCATAACTAACTTAGTATGTGTTCATGTCCATGGAAACATTTTTATTTATTTTTTTTTTTTTGGCTGCACAGACCTTTTATCTTAAAATATACCACTCGTTTTTGATTACAAAAACTGCTTAAATTCACAAATTATATTTCCTATAGTGATAAAATTTGTAATTATATAATTATACTATAATCATAATAATTTTATATATAATACATATAATATAAATCTAATTTATATAAGTATAATTATTATTATTATTAATAATTAATTATTAATTATTGGGTGTGAAGAGGCTTGGTGACCATGAACTTACTCACTTTTTCTTGACTTGAAGACGTCTCTTTCAGTCTTTGTGACATCTGGGTTCTCCTCACCACATGTGTGCTCTTGTTCAGGGTCATACTGAACCTCATCCTCATCCACAGACGTATATATGAATGGACATAACTAACGCTGTAGCCACCGCGTTCCAAATAGAAAGTTCTCCAGGAGGCTCTTCCGGCTCCTTCTGACTCTGGCTCCAATTGACTTATGTTAGGATCTTGTCGTCCTTCTCTCTGTACCTGCTGCTGTGAGCCTCGTCATTTTGGTCTTAAAATATACATATTAACCTGCGACACATGATCCTGATTTTTTATTTTTTTTTGGCTGTTTTGTCCGTCCAAAAAATCCTATTCATAACATATAACCTGACTCTAGATTCGCTCCTGTAACCGTGAGCTTCATTTGAGCGGCGCCAAACGCTGTGGGTGACGTCACACTCACTTAGTCCACTTCTTTTATTCAGTCTGTGTCCTCATCCTCATCCTCAGATACATCTTCCTCAGCTTCACTTTCCTCTCTGTCTTCAGAATCACTGTCATGACCAAAGATCTGATCCAGCGCCTCATAAACAGTGAACCTGCTCATGTTGACTGATGCTGCAACAGAATCCAGCTGATAATATCTCACTAAAACCCTGTTTATATATGACAATGTTTATTTTAGATTCAAAATGTGTCAATGTGCTGCAAGAAAGAGAAGAGTTCACGTGGGTGAAGACGACCTTTTTGTGTGTGTGTGTGTGTGTGTGTGTGTTTGTGTGTGTGTGTGGTGGGACACACTGAGCCATATTTGATCCACAGAGCAGCCTACAGCTTGTAAGTGATGCATAAAACAGCCACTATTCTCTGCCGGGTCATTTTTGACCCGTAACACCACAGATGTCACTTTTTTTTTTTCAGACCTTTACAATTTACTAAAATGGTGAAAATTGATTTTGTTGCGTTAAAATAGTTGTGTCTGAGGATTAGATGAAGCCTCATTCCGGTACAAAAAAGCAAATGGCAGTTTTTACATACCTAAACTTGAAAACGGGTCAATTTTGACCCTAACACAATATAAGGGTTAATCGACTAATCATGCCCATCCCTAATGTGCAGCCCAATTCCTTTCACTTTTCCGTGTTTGATAGAGCTTAAGAAAGCAAAGGTTCCTATCCTGCGGGACGTGCGGGTGGAAGCGGGACTACACAGTGCGGAAGCGGAAGCGGGACTGAAAATTGGGTCCCGCATAGACATCTACTTGCCATCTTGTCTTGGTCTCCCTCATGAGCATCATGTGACAACAGAACAAGTCAAGATTCACTCCCGTTCGTACAGGCTTGGTCCGATTGTGCTGAAATTTGACTCACTAATGTGTGATCTCAGCCTGAATATAATCCGCTTTAAAGCATATGAAAAATTTACACTATAGTGCCTCCTACCATAGACGTGAAAAGTCAGCATTATTGGATTTGTATCAAATGTGGGAATTCAAGTGTATGAATGACTAGAAGCAAAAACATATTACTGACTTGGGCATTTTGTTGGCCAGCAGGGGCGCAAAGACATGTAAAAACATTTAAAGATGCACTATGTAATTTTTCTGTTGGAGGATGTGTTGGTGCAAAATTTTAGAAAAATGGCAGGATTAGGTTAGGAGTTATGGTTGCATCTTTAATACATACTCTTAGTTTTAAATTGTGATAGCAATACATTGAAAATACAACCACACATTCATTTGTGCTGAGCAAACAAATTTAGGTTATCAATAAACTAGAATATTATATTAGGTGCGCTGCAGTTTTTTAATGACAATAATGAAACTGATAGCATTGCTACTTTTTGATACCATGGGATACCGTAATACTGCATTAGTATAAGTACCTGCCACTCGCCGATATCAACCGATACCACTGAAGAGACTGAAACCAGCATTTTTGCTTGAACCATACCTTGGTTCCTTGACTGTGCTCATGCTTGGACCATACCTTGACCAGGATCTTGCCTCGGAGCGTCTCAGGAGATGGCAGGCGTCCCAGCTCGTCTACTCCAATGTTGGACAGGTCCAGTTTGTCCCCCAGGATGTCCACCAGGTACTGCGCCATCTTCTTCTGTTGAGGGACTGTGCAGTGGTTCTCTATGGACAGGATGACTGGGTAACTGCCAGACAAAAACAAAAAAAACATTGGAACAATTCTAAATGATTTGCCTAAACTATCGTGCATGGCTAGGTTTGTGGCTAGCACTCATGCTTCTTAGCAAATAGGTTCCGCGTTCAATCCCTGGGTCGCCCAGGTCTTTGTGTGTGGAGTTTGCATGTTCTCCCTGTGTCTGGATGGGTTTCCTCTGGAGGTAAAGTAGTCTCGATCAAGACTTGCTCAAGATCTGGAGATGGGTCCTTAAGCATGCGTTGCGGTGGTCACTACTCCTGATGAGGTGCCCTAACGGCATTGAAGGATGGGTCAAATGCACAGGACAAATTCCTTATGGGGATAATAACTTTAACCTTAACATCAACATGTCAGCAAGCATGAAGAATGTGATCATTCTTCACAACAAAATGGTATATTTTTTTCTGACAAGTATTGCAATAATTATCTGATTTATGAGCTTTATGTACAAGTCAACATTCAGTTCATAGTAGGTTGTCAAAAGTACCAAATACTATACTAATCATAGTATAGAGACTAGATATCCATATGAGCATGCTAAATATCAGTAGTAAAAAGGACAGAAAATAACCTTTCCTGAATAGCTTTAGAATGATGTTGAGCTGTAGTATAAGAGCACATGGACTAGTATACACACATGGACACTATGGAACCTACCTGGATGAATAAGGGATTACAGAGATATAAGGTCACATTAATATAAAAGAAAGAACTAACATTTCATGTTGAAATTCACACACACACACAAAAAAAAATTATATATATAATTCCTTAGAATAGAAATTGAGTTTGAAATTTTTGTATCATGACAACAGTAGTTGTACCTAAATATTACATGATATTTTTTAATGAACATTTGAGTATTTACCAACACAGGCATAGCACAGTAGACCGCAATACATTCTTCTAACATACCAGTACATCTTAGTACCAGTCTGTGTTTTACCTGTGGAGAAGAATCCAGGTCACGACTACACCTCTGCGGATCATCTAAACCCACATCATTTGCCATCCCCACATCAGACGAAAGAGACAGGCTAAAAATAGTCCTTTGAGCCGAGTGTGGATGGGATTAGCACCTTGAGTGAGCATGGGCTTCACTACTCTGTGTTCAAATGGAACTCAAATGACTATGCTTGTCACAGTCATGGTGTCATAGGAGAGGAGGACTGAATATCAAGGCTAGAAATGCCATGACTAGAATCTATCTAAAACAACTAAATGGGGGCATGGCAAAAGCTCTCCCAACTATTAGGCATCTCTGTATCTGACCCAAACTGCACTGACAAAATTACACCTGCATGGGAGTTCAAGCATACATTTATATGAAGACAGATTAAATGTCTTAAACATGCCTGATGAGGTTTCAGATGTAATCCATGCATGTTTGAGTACTTTAGCTTTCTTTCCCGGGCCATAGTTGAACCCTCCTTATGGTTAGCAGTACCATTCTGCCCTTTCTGTTCTGATTCTTAGCCCACAGGCTTACATCACCCATGCTCCTCATATGTCAATTCTCCATAAATATGCAAAAGCATGATACAATACAATACACCATAATTTTACAAACCTGATGCGATGTGCAGTAGTTGAATTAACGGGATGCACACTGATTGTTTTGTGATGTGGCTTTCAAGGGGAATGACTTCATGTGAAGAGCAACAAGAAGGGGAACTCAGGGCATCAACAAAGCGAAACTTAATAAATATGTTAATACGTTTCAGTGAATACAGTATTTTCTAAAGAATAAGGGTTTACTAATAGTGAAACTCATAAGAAGTATTTATTTAAGTCATCATAAGTAGTAGTGCATTTATACACTACAGTACATACAGTATAATATTAAAGGGCCCATATCAAACTATTTTATGACCTATGTTATAATTGTGTTTGATCATCAAAAACATACCCATAATTGTGTTTTGTTCTATAAACACACACATTTAACCCACAAACCCTGCATATTTAGCTAATCTCTCTAACAGAAAACCCTCCACCTTGTGGTAACAGAGGCAGTGCCTCACTGTGTTTTTAACCTCCATACACTTTCATTCATCATTCAGTCATTTGAATAATTTCAGCCCTGGAATTGCCAATTTCTACAGATCTAATTGTGAAAGGTAGCTGTTGATTGTGTATTTTGAGTTTTGATGTAGTAGAGTGTGATAAAGGGTTACTTGAACAAAACACAGCTCTGGGTATTTCTGGATGAGATGATAATATTCTAACATGGCTAAAAGTTCATAATAGTACATTTTGCATAATATAGAACTTTAGAGAACTTTTGACTGCTCAGAGAAGATCACCTGGACTCATGCATTAATGGATGTTAATGAAACATCCTTGAATGAAGCAAAAATACAACAGTATAAACATGGTTAAAAGGTAAAAAAAAGAGTCAATTTTGCATAAAGTGTTCTTTAACTACTGTCTGATGTCTTCTCCAGGACTCCAGAACTGCATCCCATGTGTAAGACAAAACACATCACTAGACAATCACATGATGTTCAGAAGGCTACAGTAATACCCGATGTAAAGCAGGTAAACGGTCACATATTTATACAGCGCATTTCCACCTTTAAGGCTCAAAGCACTTTACAACAAGGAACCACTCACCCATTCACAAACACATTCTAACACCAGTGTACTCAGGTAGTAGGGGCGAGGTGGGTTACGTGCCTTGCCCAAGGACACAACAACAGAATTCATTTGTGGGAGCTAGAATCGCACCCCTAATCTGTGGGTCAGTGGATCTGGCTGCTCAACCAATGACGTTTTGTCAAGAGTGGGACTCAAACCGCCAACTTTCGGCTCAGTGGACAAATGCCCTAGCAACTGAGCTACTGCTGCCCCACAAACAAACTCTTCTGTCTGACTAAAAGAACTGCTAATGTCTTGCTGGATATTTGATAATTATTTTGGAAGATCACATGTATATCTTTGAAGTGGCTTATCATCAGCAGTTGTGTTAGCTCTATGAGGCACTAGAACACCTAGATAATTGTTGCCAAAGAACAAGATTAGCTGTAAAGGGCTCTAATGTAATGCATTTGTCACAGTCACAAGCAAGCTAAAAAAAAATAAAAATCAAAGCAGCGGAACACTGCCAAAGAGGGATACATATCTACATGAGAATGTATAATATTAATCTGGTTTGGAGTGGATTTGATAAGAGTTGTAACCAGCAGAGGCCTGTCTGTGTTTGCATATTTTCCCTGTGTCTGGTTGGATTCTCCATTTGATGATACATTTCCCATTTCTATTCACCTTATTTCGAAAGCTGCCGTGGGCGCCACCATTGTCATTCGGTTTGCATTATTTTGAATGGGGCTGCCAATCTTGACAGCAAATGTGCTCTTACAGACTACAAAGCTCTTTTAAAGCCTCCCAGAGAATTGGTGCAGTGTGACTTTTTGGTGCACATGAACACTGAACATTCTTTTTATGTTTAAAAAAAAAATCAAAATCAAACATTCCTAAAACTTTTCTCAAATTTTCCACTGAAATGCACAGGATTTTCTGGTAGGGATGGCTCATTTTGGTGTTGATAGATTTGAACTGAACTCACTCGTTCTTAACAAAGGCATATTTGTTGATGGTCTCTATGACGTCTTTGAACAAGATTTTGGAGGTGAGGGTGTATCCATGGTGGACGATCGGTTCCCCGTCCTGCCCGTCCCAACAGTCCACTGAAAAGGAAAACAAAAGTTAACCAATAACTATTATTAATATTTGGAAAGAGCTTTTAGAAGGCAGCTGAAATGTGCTCATCATCTGTAAAACATTTTCAATCAGCAACCAAAATAACCATAGACCACTCCTGAACAGCGATTATATAGACTATGTACAGTAGTGCTAATGAAACAAAAGCAACCATGATTAAAGCTCCTAGATTTCACAAAACTGACTCATTTTATCTTTAAGTCATGTCACAGGGAGAACAGTAGTGCTGTGTATGCTGTGTGTAAGAGCAGCTTTAGTAGAGTCTACTTCCTGAGAAAGCTCAGGTCTTTCTATGTGTGCAGCAAGTTACAGACTTCTACAAGTCTGTGGTGGCCAGCACCCTGTAGTTGGCTGTGGTCTGCTGGGGGAGCACCACCAGGAAAAGGGACACTGGACGGACTGACAAACTGATCTGTAAAGCTGGTCACGTGATCATCTGTGAAAAGGAGACATTTGTCACAGAGAGGGACAGGAGGACATCGGATAAACTACTTTCCATCATGGACACTCCTGCTCACCCACTGGACCAGACTATAAAGGGACAGATAATACTCCCTACAACTGTACAACAACTATAGTCTGAATATAGACGGACCAGAGGAGCTCATTCTCCAACAGGCTCCTACAGCTCCACTCAAACAGTGAACAACTGTACACCAACTCACCCTTATGTAACAGATGACACTCCCTACAGCTATACAACACAAACTTATGTAACAGATAACCCTGTCAATCATTAGATCACCTTTGCACTGTTTTACCTAACGACCTCTTGTGTATAGAAGATATTTATTACTGTATTTCTATATTTGATTTTTACTTGTACATATTTATGCCTTATTTAATGCCACTTTCTTATTATTTTTGCTACTTATACTTACTTAAAATGGATTATTACCATTTATAGTTTTGCTCTTTGTTATTAAAATATATTGTGAGGTGTGAACTACTGTGTCTAAATCATTTCAATAAAGTTTGAAGTGACTGACCCTCCACACAGCGGCAGCCCGCCTGCAGCACCCAGGCGTACATGTCCACCCGAGACTGGGACATGAGCTGGTCGCCCATCAGGTAGGTGTTATGTGAGGAGGCTATGAAGTAGTTACACAGTGGCTGCCTCATGTCCTGAGTCACGCTGTAATGCTCCGGGTTGAAGATGTCTCCTGCTGGGCTGCGCATGTAGTTGGTGAAACCTGCAGATGGCAGGTCAAAGTCAACAGAAGAAGGTAAGGACACACACCTGATGCATGTTCAAAGATTCAAAGAAATGTATTGTCATTTCCACACATATTCATGTGATAATCATTATACATAACTACAAAACTAAATCATTAATGTTCCTAATTCATTTGAAGAGGGAGTATTATGACTCCATGCATGTTTGAGTAATTGAGCTAGATCTAGATTTCTCCCGCACTTGTGATCATATCCAAAACTCAGTTCATAAACCTACTTCACCCATGCTCCCACGTAGCAATTTTCCAAAAATATACATAAGAAAAATGCTAAACAATATACTATAACTTCACAAACCTGATACGATGTGCAGTAGTTTCATTAGCAAAATGCGTCAAAAACAAAACTTATTAAACATGTTTACAGCAAATACAGCATATTTAAGACATTAAAATGTAGCATGATGATGTCATACGTTAGCAGTTAATACCTTACAAAATAAATACTATACTCAGTTTTAATAAGTCATGGTGACACTATCTGTAACAGTCAATTTTACCATCGATTCCCAGGACTTCCTGCTTCTGGTTCTCCGAGCACGGCTCAAATTTGTTGATAATCTCCAGACAGTGGTCCTTGGTCACTTTGGTCATCTGAAAATACAGCAAATGTTTCAATAACAACTGGGCTGCAACAAACCATTATTTTGCTAATCGACTAACAACATTTTTATTTTTTTTATTTTACCAAGATAAAGCTGAAGTGAAACCACTTAAGGGCAGCCTGGTGAATTTTTTGATCAACAAAACAAAATGTACACATTTTTTGTGTTATTTTCATGTAAATACTGCTCTGACCAAGTCCAAAAACATATTCTCACAACTTATAGGCCAGTTAACGATTATTCAAACATTAAATAAGTTGATTATTTCCTCAACAATCAATGACTTGCACTTATTCAATTCACTTGTTGCAGCCCTAAATAATAATAATAATAATAATAATAAAGTACAATATATTTTGGACAGTCTATTCTCAGAATAGCTTTGAATGTGTACAAGAAAATAATTTTTGCTCTAAACTTTCTACTGCTGACCTAAAAACAGCCTTTGTAATTTGATAACCTTGAAAATATTAATTAATTTTGACTAAAAAGAATGTAGAAAAAAATAAGGTCCTCAGACTTCTTTTTGACTGCATTTTGTACAAGTCTGCATTCACGTTTTTCAATTCATTTTATTCAAGTTCAAAGAGTCATACAATCTAAATATTGGAGAGACAAAAGCGATTTGACCAAACCCCCTTGAGACAAAGTAATATCTGTTGTTTATGAGTGTGGTGAACAGTGCACACACCTCTACAGCGGGCGGCAAGTTTTATCCCCAGGACAAACTGTTGCTCGCCTCATTAACCTGCAGTGTTTCAGGAGTGGTGTCGTTAGCAGGCCATTCATGTAAAGCTCTGACTCGGGAGCCTATGTCCCTGCAGGGCCTGTTGACTTCTGCCCACAATCATAAGCGCTTTTACAGCCATGGAAAACGCCGGCTGCCCCTGACCTCCACCAGAGCAAAACAATAACGCTGTAATGGTCCCTGAGAGTGTGCAGCAGGGAGGGGGAGCAGATCCGCCAGGCAGGCTTTTATGCTCTGTGCTCAGGTCTGATGCTACACAGACAGATGTAGAGAGATGCACTGGGGGGAAATAAATACTGATTTCACAAGGCAGAAGGATTTAAACTAACAAACCACAATGATAAGAAAACACTCTTTATACAACAGAATGTGATTTTTTTTTTTACTTTTTCAGTATTGATACTTGCTCACATGATTATCAAGTTTCGATACTAATTGTAGAAAATGATTAGTATCTCATTTCTGATACTTTGGACAAGCATACAACAGATGAGCAAGACTTTTATGTGCCGGGCTCAGTCTCATGTCTGATGTTATAAAACTGACAGATCTGGAGAGAGGCACTAGGGGACAAATGTGTGTTCAAATGCAGACGCAGAAGAACATATAGTGACATACAAGTTTTGTCACAATACTAAAATTTCAGATTCCGATTTGACAATGATAATTAAAAATACTAACACATTCAAGTATAGAACTTTCTGTAATATTACCATGTGGTCTTTTATCTGTGTAATCCTTCAGTCTTCCAGGTAGATCCCATAGACGTTCCTGGGCATATACTAGTCTATATGCTCTTATACGTGTTCAAGATTATTCTAAAGCTATTCAGGAAAGGTAAAAAAAAAAGTATGTCTATGTCTATGTGACTTTTTGATATTGGCATTGATACTTGTTCAAATGATTATCTAGTTTTATTATTTATTTATTTAATAGGGACAGTGCATATTAATGAACATCTACAACATTGCAGTGTAAATATGTCAGATTATAGCAAGAATGCTCATTTCCATCTGTAGTCGCTAGGCAGGTAACACCACAAACTTAAACAAAACAAAAACAAGTAACAGATATGCACTAAAAGTTCCACAAGTCTGTTTTTCCTTTAGCCACTGTTTCAAGTAGGATTTTAAAGTGG
The DNA here is from genome assembly GCF_026225935.1 of Boleophthalmus pectinirostris. Classification (NCBI taxonomy): domain Eukaryota; kingdom Metazoa; phylum Chordata; class Actinopteri; order Gobiiformes; family Gobiidae; genus Boleophthalmus; species Boleophthalmus pectinirostris. The sequence continues at coordinate 41,390,121 of NW_026571515.1, read as the reverse complement.
CAAGTGTTGGAGTTTCTCTTATTCATAGTGGCAGACTGTTCCAAAATGTTGTGCCTCTGACTGAGACACACATTGTCTGAATGTGGTGCGTCTGTGTGGGACCTCACAGTTCTCCCGGGCTGTGGCCCTAGTTCCCATTCCACTGATGGTCTTTACTTTAATAAAATCCTGTAACGGAGGACGGGCAAGTCCATGCAAAACTTTATAGATAAAACATCCATATTTAGTTTCAATACTAGTTTTAGTTTTGATTAGTATCCAATACTTTTGACAACCCTATTACATACCCTGGAAATATTTGTGGAAGAAAACATACTTGAGTCTACCCATTTGACAAACATGCACCAAAACAGACATGTTTTGTATCTTTTTCAATTTGCACAACAGGTACACGCTGGGAGATGAAGGCTGCAGGGTTGAGTTGCCAGAAAAGAAAGTTATTTCAGGGCACTGCCACAAAACAGTTGAGGCTGAGAAATAATAGACTTTCTGTGGAGCCTCAGGCAGACACAGACTCAACGCATGATTGGCTCTACTGCAGTCAGAAGAAGAATACAATCCACTTATCTTTACAGAGAAAGCAGCTGAACTGCTCTTAGTACAAAAGCACCAATTCTCATGATTAATATATTGGAAGGCAAAGGCGAAATTCAATTTGTCGAATGTACAAACGGCTATGTAGGTCAAAAACATTTGCAGCCCCTCCTAGTTGCTTCTTCAGTTTTGGTCAGACGCTGCAGGACACTGCCTTATATCAGCCTGCAGGGAGGAGCTAACTACACTGAAACTACTCTGAAACTAACACCCTACTCGTTTACAGTTTGATTGTTAGCTAGGCCTATTCATCTGTGCTGAGTGTGGGACATATTTAACATAATCATTCAAGCCCTTAAGGAGTGTTGTCACACCTCTGGCCTTGACTTGGCTACCCCTATTGTTCTCTTTTTTTAGGTTTTAGTATGGAGTCGTAAATAGGAGACAGATAATGTGTGAGGCCTCCATTTCTGTTTAAGGACAGATTATGGATTGCCTATCCTAACAAAAATAGCCTCTTTAACGCCCCTCTCAAACCATTTCTTTTCTCTGGCTAAGATCTGTACCTCACTATCCTCAAAAGAGTGGCCCATGTTTTTTAGGTGGAGATGTACAGTAGATGGAGGCCCTTTTAGGTGGAGATGTACAGCAGACTGTGGTCCAACTATGCCCCCCTCATCTGTGTTGGTAAGTCCTCTTGTGAAGTGTCTGTTTTGTTTCTCCAGTGTCGCGTTCAATGCAGTCTTCACTACAGTCAATGGAGTAGAGCACATTGCTTTGTTTGTGGCTTGGTGTTTTGTCCTTTAGATGGACCAGTTTCTGTCTTAAAGTGTTTGTAGGTTTGAAACAGACTGGGATGTTATGTTGTCTGAAAATCCTCTGTAGTTTTTCAGAAACACCAGCCATGTAAGGAACTGTTACACCCTTTCTCCTGGGTTTTGATTCTCTATTGTTTTTTGTTTTGTTTTTTAACTCTCTTTGTTCTACTGAAAGCACATTTAGGAAATCCACAGAGAGAGCTTTCTGCACATGTTGTTCATCTTTCTCCTTTCCCTCTGTGCTTGTAGGAACCACTTGGTCCCAGTGTCATAACGTCCGTATAACTCCAAATTTGTGCTGCAGTGGTGTGAATCAAAAAGCAGGTACTGGTCAGTGTGTGGGCTTTATGAAGACCTCAACCTGAGGATGGAGTGGCAAATGGGAGACAGATGATGTCAGAGGCCTCTATTTCTGTTCAAAGATGGATTGTCTTTGTAACAAAAATAGGCTCTTTAACTCAAACCAATTATTTTATCTGGCTGATCTGAGGCCATCTCCACCTAAAAGCAACTGGGCACTCCTTTAAGGATAGTGAGGTACAGATCTGATCCGAGCGTGTGCCCACCTTCTGCTGCGTCTCCAGGAATCGTGCCAGGTCGCCCGTGTCCAGGTGGTCCTTGTGGTTGCTGTAGGAGAGCAGGAGTAGGTACAGGTCTCTGCGCGTGGACATCGTCTTGTAGAAGGAGCAAAACTCCTCAAAGTCCAAAGTGCCCTGGTTATCATCGGTGTCTGCCTCCTGAAACACAGAACAGTGGAATCAAGAGCTGAACCCAGCAAAGACATTAAATCTACTTGTAATTTATGGTATTTATGTGATCACTTTGGCTCTGGAAGTAAAGGGAACTGCCACAGTGAAAACAATTGAGGAACATATCCAGATATGTTCTTGTAAGCATGCAGCAGTATTAAATGTGATTTGATTGATTTTGGCATCATTTCTCTACTGGGTTTCTATAATGACATCACAGTCACATCAAATGGAATGTTTGAGGAGGCTCAGAGGCAAAGGACTTTTTAAAGAGGATTACTGAAACCAGGTCACAATACAGGTCAGATCTGAGGAGCGGCAAGCCTGCTAACAGAAATGCCATCTTAATGGGACCGTAATTAAATAAATGCAAGATAAACAAGTTTAATCTGACATGGTAAAGGCAAAGCAGTACATCATGGAGATGAGCGTCAAATCAGCCTGTAACCCTGGTGACTACGGTGTCCTGACCTGATAAGCCTGTGCATTCACTCAGTCATGATAAAGGCCATCATTTCATCACACAGGTCTAGGCACTGACCCAGGACTTAACAATTCATTACAAAGTAAATAGGCCACACACAGGTTTATGGTCAATGAGTTTTTCAATCATTTAGAAAAAAAAAAAGTGGGCCAGATTTGAGACAGATAATTCAGAATAATCTAACAATGTACTTTGATGAAAAATGTGGGCTTTATCTGGTAGTACTCAGAAGTCCTGTCTGAGATTTGGTTTAGTCTCGATTAAGTTATGAGACTTAAGGCACATTCACACACGTCCTGGTTGAATTAATTGACACTAAGGTTGACAAAAGTATCAAAAATCATTTACTAACATGTCACATCAGCAGGGCATGAATATCGGAATATCTTTAGAATGATCTTTTAACCACTTTTATATCTTTAATCTACAAATGTTTCACTGTCTCACATCTCTGTTCACTGTTTCATTTTATGGTTGATGAGGGAGTTTATTCCGTTTGTGCTTCAGTTTAATACTACCTTTTGGCCAGGTTGTCATAGCAAGTGAGAATGTATTCTCATTTAACTTACCTGGTAAAATATTGAATAAATGAATAAATAAATACAATCTTTTAGCTGTATCAGAACAAGTGTAAGAGCACATAGATTAGTATACAACCATGGACCACTATGGAATCTACCTGGACAACTGAGGGATTACACAGATAAGGTCACATGGTAATATATATTTAAAAAACAGTATTGATTTAAGGATGACAATCAGTATTGAGTCAATTCTTAGTATTGAATTGTTTGTATTGTGACTAATGGAGACTGTGTTTGGTTTAATCATAGTTCAGATTTAGACATTTGGAACAATTTTTTGAGATTATTTCTACAAATAATGTATAAAGTTTGAACAGAATTGAGCCAAGTTAATGCAAAGCCCTTCACAGCCCATGGCCAGGACAGAATGAGCAGTCGAATTCTGAAATAGGCCAAGAATTTAAGGTCTTGTTACTATGTATGCTCAATCCATCTTTCTGCTCAGTCCAGGCATCAGTTAAAATGCTTATGAAAAGGTTTCAGAGCTCCACACACCCAGGGAGGACAGTGCCCAAAGTTTAATTCAATGGTATCATTTTGCACGTTTGTGGTCAATTTTACAGTCCAATCAAATCTTGTGCTATACTTAACAGGCTGAACTGTACCACCGTGCATCTGAATCTATTTATTGCAATAATAAAACAGTAAGAGTTAAGATCAGCCGTTATTGTCCTCTGCAATTCACCCATCCCTCAGTGCCACTGGGGCAACCCGTGAGGAGCAGTGATGTCGCATCTGGGGGTCCAGATTACCATAGCTGTAGGACTTGACCTATTTTGCATGTTTTGGAAAAGAGGAAAAGGAAAAAAAATGTGTCAAAGGTGTACCTTTACCTTTGTTTGCCTTTAAAGGGCCTGTATTATGCTGTTTTCTGATTTATGTTATTGTTATTGTTTCCTTATCACAAACCCGGAAATGTATTCAAGTTGAGTATGTATGTATGTCAAGTTCTTCTCTCAAACAGGAAACACTGCACCACCTTGTGTTGTCACGTAGTAATACACAACGTGCTTAACTCTGTTTGTTTGTTTGTTTGAAACTCCATATAACTTCACTAGAATCATTTGGATTATTTCAGCCCTGGAATTCCAATCTCTACAAACAGAAAGCAGAAGGTATCCGTTTCATGACATCACAGTACAGAGCTTTGGAGGGGTAGACAGAGCAATAATTCAAACATGTGTGAATGAAAGAAAACACAACTCCAGGTATGTTTTTGATTAAGTAACAACATTCTAATATGACATCTATCTAACACATTAGTCCCATATCAGCTCCTGCAGCTGTGCCTGCCTCCTCTCTGACAGATGTTGACCACCACAGTATGCAGGATCAACAGAGAGCCCCAGATTAGCCTGCTGCATGGCCCTGCTGTGGAGCTGTGAGCCATGTGCTAAGCCTGGACACGAGGAGCAGATGGTGCTCCGAGACAGATTGTGGAGGTGTGAAGGCGGGTGAGCTCCACAGGACAAATATAGATGGACAGGAGCATTTAGAGTGATACGCATCTTAGTCTACTTCAGAAAACTGACTTCTGTGAAGCAAACAAAGTCTTAGCAGCTGGGTCAGGTCATCAGAACTTTTGGAACTTCTATCTGTATCTTTTTTTAAATCAAAAGTTTTTAAAAGTGTATGTAGAGCTCCAACTACAGGACTAGCAGCTTTTAGACAAAATAATATACACTACCAGTCAAAAGATTTGTATTCAAATCCTCAAAGTAGCCACCCTTAGCTTTGTGGATAGTCCTGCAAGCCCTTGGCCTTCTCTCATTGATCTTTTTGGCCACACCAGCTTGTCAAAGCCTGATCCCAAGAGATCTTAGAAGCTAAGCAAGGCTGGGCGTGGTTAGTACTTGGATGGGAGACCTGGGAAAATCAGGTGCCACAGTGGGGCGCCAGTTGCAAAAACAACTAAAAACAACTGTTGTTGTGTCCTTAGGCAAGGCACTTCACCCACATTGCCTAGGATGAAAGTGGTGTGTGTGAGTGAAGGTGGTGGTCAGAGGGACCAATATTTAGTTTGCAAATTAAATTCTGTTACTTAAATAAATGCAATTTAAATGTGATAAACCTAACAGCTAGAGAGTAAAATAGTAATGTGGCTTGAGCACAACTTCATATAATATTTGTGCTTATGTCTAGTTAAGGTTACATGTAAAAAATACAGTTTTGGCATTGTTAACCTCTTGACAACAGCTACATACACCATCAGCATCACTGCAATGGAATTCATACTGGCTATTTACAGCACTGGAATAGTTTCTGATTTGGTAAATGACTACACTGGGAAAGCACTGTTCACAGACATAAGGACATTTGTCTCACACTCACATGGAGGGCCGCAACACCACAGGCATGTTGTTTTCATAAAAGAGTTGCTACAAGTGGAGGACAGCACAAGAGTCATGTGATCAAACAGGAAAACAATACCTAAGTTTGCTTGTAAAGGCCAGAGCAGTAGTGTGGAAATAAAGAAGAAACATAAATGAAAAAGTATGCTCAAACTCACTGGTAATGTACTTCAAAAGCCATCACAGAAACAGCTGCCTGACGTTGTCTGGCTGCTCTGATTGGCTGTTGCACTTTAACCATTTGTTGAGCTGTGACCCGACCAACAGCCGTAACAGGTTCACAAAGGAAGCCAGGTTTATTATGGCATAAAAACTCCTTTGCTGTGCACACACCTTAAGACTGATGCACACAGGACCAATCCAAACCACTTTAGACTTCTCTATTTTATTATATTTGAATGTTTTGTTTGTTTGTTTTTTTCCACAATGTCATCTCACAGGTCATATATACATTCTTTTTTCCTCACTGCTTTGTTCCATGACACAGGTGTTGCTTGGTTGTTGTCTCAGGGGGACAGCATGCAAAATACAACGCACAGAGCATCTACAATTCATAAGCATCAGGGCATCCTGACACATGGCCAACCTCTTTCCACTCTCAGTCTTTCATTGGATCTCCTTTTAGATGGGTGATTTCCACTGGGAATCTAAGTAGATCTTGTCTTTATCTTCTCTTATCTTTATAATTTGTCTATCACTACTACACTACTGCTGACCAGGTTGTTTTCTTTGCTTGCTCCTTCTCTTTATGAGACAGAGCAGAACCTGGTTGAGTAAAGTGGTGGTGTTACCTTGAACATCTGCTTGACCTTCTGGCGTGGCAGGTTCACATTGAGTTTGTGCAGCAGCTGGAGGACCTCGCTGATGCTCAGGCTGCCGTCTCCGTTCTTATCCGCCTCAGTGAAGGTTTGCTTCAGCCACGTGCTACAGTAAAGGAAAACATGGGCAGTACATTCACCATTGATCAGGTGCAGGATAGACCTGAACTATTTTAATAATTATATTGGTATATCTCTCCAGCTCCAGGGTAATATCAGTGCTTTGCTTTTTATGTACCACAGTATGGCATCAATCTAATCTCCATTTCCATGAAGACTAGCAGGTGACAGTACAGGCCAAGTTACAGGACACATTTGTAGAGAGACAATCCCACTGACAGTAAGGTATTTTTAGAACAAAAAGAACACCTGTGATTGAATAAATGCAAGATAAACAAGTTTAATATCATATTGTGTCTCCATGGTGACAAGAAAAGGGTAGCAAAGTAGGAATCCCTGACCAGATAAGTTACTTAGTGCTTCAACGTGATAACCGTGTGTTTAGATTTGTAGACTCAGGAGAACTAACTCCTCAAAGTTTAAAGCAACAGTGGAGTGCAGTGAAAGGATATTGGTCTCGTGTGCGCTGCCTCTTGGCCAGGCTGTCCTCGTCGCTGATGCCGGCCATCAAGTACTTGAGGCCGGTGATCCAGGTACGAGCGTCCTCCGCAGAGCCACACACCAGGTCCAGGCTCTGCATGTGCTCTCCGTGGTACAGGCTGAAGCAGCAATTTGGGTCAAAGCTGCCCTCCGAGTAACGCTGGAAGATCTCCGACTGCTTCCCCTCGCACACCTCCCGCACAGAGTCAATGGAGACTGCACACACACAAATGTGAACGGAGCTTCATCAGGATTTATGAATTAAACATATAAGGCCCTATCCTGCCTCCAATCTTAGCTCTAGTGCAAGTGTGGGGCACGGGGCTCTAAGCAAGAGATAAGGTATGATCTTTGGAATGAAAAATCTGTAAACCATCACAATCTTAGAAACATGGGGTTGGCAGTATTGCAAAAAATATTCAGACAATATTGAAAAAAAAAAAAGATTGGGTTGACTGAGGATCAAATATTGCACAAAAAATAAATAAATAAATACAGGATTATACTCTTCATTGTTATGATTATTGTTATTGTTATTATTATATAGCTGTTATAATAATATATCATATATAATAAAATAATTGATGTTCTAATTTTCCATATCTCCAAACAAAATTAGCAATATTATACATTTTTCAATAACATTCCTACCTGTAGTAGTGAGTAGTTCCAGTCTCCCTTCTAGCTCTATGAAATGTTTGCAGAGTTGCACTATAAATAAATCAATCCCGGCAGATCAGGCAGTGGACAGGAAGCTGCGGGGGGATGTCACTGCCAACAAGTTCAACACTTTACAAATGAGGTAGGTCTTTGTGTGTCGGTGCTAATGCTTACTAACTTAAAACTGCTCAAGCAACCCAAACTAGCCAAGAGCTCCCTTATGCTGCGTTCAGACCACAGCGTCAAAAAACGCCCTGGACGCCTTTGTATTTAAGTTTAGATGCCCCCGACATCAGCAGAGGTGAACGGCGGCGATGGCAGCGTGTATAGATTTATACTCTGGTAATGGCACTGGTTTAGACCTGGTTTAGTCCTGGATAAGTCCTGGTTTAGTCCTGGTTTAGACCTGGTTTAGTCCTGGATAAGTCCTGGATAAGTCCTGGTGTAGACCTGGTTTAGACCTGGTTTAGACCTGGTTTAGACCTGGTTTAGTCCTGGCGATCAGCTCGGCGGTTGCACTGACGCCTGAAGACACGCCGCAAAAAACCCAGGACACCCTACACACAAGTCCGCATGGGCTTTGAATGTAAACTGGACGCCTTGATGTTCTGGTCTGAATGAACCATGAGTGTGAATTAGACACAGGTATATTTCATTACAGTTTTTCTCCATCTTTTTATGCAAACTTTAGCAAAGGTTATTGTCCTATCACTACAACATCCTAGGGATGAGACATGATTTCGAATAGTCGAATATTAGTCATACGTTCGAATATCAAATAGTAATTTCGAATAAAGACGTTTCCTAACCAATAGTTCATGTACGGCATTCGGCCAGAAGGTGGCGCTAACAGACTGTAAAACTCCCTAGGCGCGGTAGACTAGGCCGAGTGTAGAGGCTGCTCCGGAATAACAGAAGAAGAAAACTTATCGCGTGGCATTAGCAATGCAGAAGCAAGTAAAAGTTCCGTATGGTCGTTATTTACTTTGTTAAATGACAAAGAGGTTCAGTGTAAAATCTGTCAGGTGAAGCTAGCAAACCTGCCAAATGTAAAGACAGAAAAAATAAAATCTTGCGAGATCGTTTTTCCCGTAAGCGCAGAGTCTAGAGGCAATTTGATCTCATCCCATCCCTAAAACTCATACAACAACCCCAATGGAAACATTTCAGATGGTAAATTGGTCCCTAATTCCCAGCATTCAAATATTGATTGTGATTACTGTGACTGCTGTAGTAGTAGTGTAAATCCTGGTTGGACAACTCACTCTTGGCCTTCTCACTCTTGCGCGATGGCCTCCAGCGGATGCAGGATTTGTGGTCGTCCAGGAAGTAGAAGCGCACCAGGCCTTTGGAGCCGCCACGAAGCTTCATCATCTGAGTGCCCATCTGCATGGAGCTCATGCACTTCTCCACTGTGGACATACAGACAGCAGAAGGGAGAGGGCAGAGTAGAGAGAGAGGAGAGAAGGGAAAAAAGGAGTTGGGGAGGAGAGGGGAGAGAAAGGACAAAGAGGGGAGACAGAGGGGAAAGAGAGGGGAGAGGGAAGAGAGAGGGTAGAGAGTGGGGAGAGTGGGGAGAGAGGGAAGGAGTGGTGAGGGAGAGGAGACAAAAAACACAAAGTGAGAAAGAGAGGATAGTGTAGACAGGGAAGGGGGAGGAGAGGTAAGAGAGAGAGGGGAGGGAGGTGACAGAGGAGAAGAAGTAACACTTTATTATTGGTCTTCTTACATGTTCAAAGCTCAAAATGTTCTGTTCATCTTGTGATGTCATGAAGCAGTAGTTCTTTAAGTTTACAGCTACCTTTGACCTTTACTGTAGTTCAGCTGAGATTGGCATTTTCAGTGCTGAAATTATCCAAATAATTATAGTGAAGGTGTATGGAGTTTAAAAACACAGTGGAGCACTACCTCTATTACCCTATGACATTACAAGGTAACTTTCTGTTTGAGTGAAGAGCTTAGCCTAAAAATGCAGGGTTTATGTGTTAAACATGTGAAACAAGAAAACACAGCTCCAGGCATGTTTATGATGACATTAGATATAGGGATGCAGATTAAAATTAATTAGAGAAAATAAATAAAATGGCTACATTGTGCATCTAAAAACAAAGTGCTTAATTTCAGAAAAAAACAAACAAACAAACAAAAAACAATAGCAGCTTGAGTTTCCCTTTTTCTTTAGCTTTCACATCTTGTCTTAGTCTCAATACATTTTTCAACAGATCTCTCAAATCCTCTTTCCTCTGTGTCCACATTCAGAGCGACCTTGAATGCACAGATTTGATTGGCTACATAGCATCACGATTAGTTTGTATGTTCCTTGGTCCATTAATACAGTGCTGTAAAGTTTTTTTGGTTGATGTGCAGTGAGTTGTGTATAAAGTTCTACATGCTTTATACATGTTTTATGAGTTCATGGTTAGGCCTGTAACGATAATCAATAAATCGGTTAATCGTACAATAACTTTTAACAAGCTCGATAACTTTTCCAGCCACGATCAATTCTATTTGCAGTTGTTTGTTTTCCTCACTCTCTCTCTCTTTCTGTCGCAACAGAACTAGCCTAGCACCCGGTAGAGCCCGAAATCCTGAGCCCGAAATCCCGAAACTGAACCGACACGATACAGACAGGACAGAGGCTCCCGCATAGAGAAATAACATCCTGTGTCTCAGGTTAATACAAACACTTCAAGACCAAAATGACGAGGCCACAGCAGCAGCCACAGAGAGACAAGACACAATATTCCAATGTAAGTCAGTGACTAAAATCACTTTTAAGGGCAATTTTGTTACAGACACTTAATAATCCATTTTATTTATTGCTTTGGTTGTGTGTGGTTCAGCAGTGGTTTATTCAAGTGCATTTTTGTGAACAAGTCCTCGCTGTGAGCCAGACACATTAGACTAGTCCTATGTTAAGTCTGTTTTATTTAGGCCTGTTGTTTTTGGTTGTCTTACACTTCCTGTGTTAAATGTTCTTTAGGAAGTAAGGTTTATTGATCATTGAGAGGATGTATTTGCATTTTTATTCCATGGTCATTATATTAGTTGAAATTGGTCTCAAAATGTCAATATTATCGTTTATCGCAATAAATTGTTGGTCAATTAATCGTCCAGCAAAATCTGTTATCGTTACAGGCCTATTCATGGTGATAACTTGAGATGAGGATGGCCCACGGTGTTGATACCTTTCACAATTAGCCCTTACATACTGTTTGGTCAAATTTGACCCGTTTTGACATTCAGCAGTAGTAAAAATACACTAAGCGTCATTCTCTGATCCTGACATTTCATCACTTTTCCTAAATTTTGCCAAAATACACAAAAATTAAAATATCTTACAATTTTATATTTTTGTACAGGTGCTACAAATTTTAGGACACTGAGGTTGTTTCGGGTCAATTTTGACCCATATCTATTGAAATGGATTTTAGCTCTATCAGTGCAGGTCAAATGAAGCAAAATGGAAGTTTTAGGGAATCTTGAAACTGTGAAACTGTGCAAACCATGTTTGTGTGTATTTTTTTTAGGGGACAGAGGCGACAGAGTTCAAGAGTTCACTGTTTTGAGATTCCCCCATGCCCCAGGTTCCCAGAGACAGACGCCTGTTGGTTTTTGAAGGGTCATGTCAGGGGAATCTCAAAACAGTGAAATGAGTGATCATCCTGTTTATGGTGCACATAGGAAACACAAGTCAGTCAAGTGGGAGAGAGATCTTTTCTTGTAAGTTTGCTTTCAGTTAGGACATCACAGTTGTCTCATACATGCAGAAGAAGAACAAGAATGTCATCCTTATGAGCACATTACATATGGCTGCATAGGTGAACTCTCGGGAACTCCACCATCATCATCAGTCATCGTCCTTGACTACAATGCCATTGACAAAGTAACAGGCACACACAGCTGCAAGAGCAGAACCTCCCGCTGGCCTCTCGTGACATATTAACCTACAATGTCTTTATGAAGTGAGCTGAACCTGACCTGGAGGGCAAGCAGGAGGAACTGGAGGAGGTTCTTATTCGGAGGAGCTTGGAAAGGCCCTTGTGACTCCTTGTATGCAAAGGTGACACCAGCTTCCCCACACAGCAGCTTCAGCAGCGTTGGTAAGGGCAGTGCAGAGCTCTGAACCTGGCCCTGATCAAAACGGGTCTGGTCACAAAAGAAATCAACCCAAGGGCACAGAAGAGGAGATGCAAAGTCTGCCCTGAAAAAAGGACTGCAAAACAGGTACAACCTGCTGCAAATGTGGGAAACACAGATGCAAGTCCCACACACGCAAAGTTTCTTACCACTGCTTTGAATGCACTGACTAGTTTGAAATAAGCATAACAGTTGCAGTGGATAAACATGGATATATTATAAATTCAAACTGTTCCAGAAAATTCATGTCATTTTCAAATGCAATAAAATATATGTAAATAATAATGGCTTTTATGTTTTTATGTGTTTTGTAAAACAGGACATGATACTGTGTGATAGTAGATGTTTTTCTCCAAAAACAAGTGTTGAAAAACTTAAAATGTTCTTCCTGCTCTCTGAAACATAATATTTATATATTACAGTCAGGTGAAGATGGCTGAATGGAGCACTTTCTGAGGACCAAAACATTTTGAACACTTGAGAAACAAACACAAATTTGACACGCAACATACTGTTCCCATGTATGAAATAAAACATACAAGTTCAGATATGTTTTCCATAAGGTAAAGGTGAAAAGGCCATCCATAATCCTCTCTCAGCACCATCAGCCACATGTGAGCAGTGAGAACAAAACACGCCCTGTTCCACCAGCATCACATGAAACAGAGCCTAGAGCAGGTTTTAAGAGTTTAGAACCAGGAGCTATTATGCTTTTCACTGCTATTTTTGAAACAATCTTTAGACACTTAAAGGAAGCATTGTGTATTAATGATCATCAAAACATAAATCTCTCATATTTCCTTCACTTATTTACTGGTTAGTATTTATAAAAGGGAAAACTGGAGCTTACATTTCATCTCTACAAACAGGTAATACTGATAGAATTATTTTTTAGCAATAAAATTAACTTGAAGAGGGGGTATTATGCAAAAAAAAAAAATAAAATTACAGCTTTCTACCATGTTTCTACCACTTAGTTTCCTCATTAAAAACATGTCTGAAGAGGTTTTAGATGTCATCCATGCATGTTTGAGTATTTTAGTGATCTCTCACGGACCCTATTTGAACCCTCCTTACAGTTAGCTGTAAGATTCTGTTCAATGCTCAGCCCACAAGTCTGCATCACCCATGCTCCGACACAACAATTCTTCATAAATAAACAAAAACATGATACAAAACTGCACAAGAACTTCACAAACTGATGCACAGTAGTTCATTAGTGGGATGCAGTTGTGATAGTGCTCTGTAGGGGGAGTGACTTTGCACAGGGAGCAGAGGAAGGGAAGACTCAGGGTATCAGAAAAAAATAAATAAAACATTCCACAAGACTGTGCGTACTTAGGAACATATTTTTTTATCCTCCGTCTTTATATTTGGCACAGACATTGAAGGGTCTTGCTCAAGCTCTGCAAAATTGTGTGTCTTTCATCAGCTGTAGCTGGTGAAAGACACACTCTGTCCCAGTTTTGATTTCCTGTGACAAGGCCAGTACTGACAAAAATAATCAGTTGTAAAGTTGGTTAAAAAGATCTCAAAATAATATAATTAAATATGCATTGGATGGCATTGATCATGCAGTGTTTTTCACACTTGAACACTGTTTGAAAAATAGCCACAAAGAGATATTTAGGCCTTCTTGATCCATAACTTTATTTAAAGTGAGAATAAAAGAGAGAGCTCCTTCTCTGGCTGTGTCCCTCTGCACGTACAGACCAGTAGCAGAGGGGGAGAGGGGGAGAGGTGCTGGAGTGACACAGAAAAGAGAAGCAGTGTGTCTAATCATTTAAATGTAGTGATGGGCGAATGGAGCCTCGTGAATCATTGACACCTCAGTCGCAATATTGTCTCAAATGGTTGGACGTGTCTGAGGCCTCAGAAAAACACTGACCTCTAGTGGACAAATTTAACCATTGGCATGCAGGTGTCTCAGCATCGATATTGTTAGTGTAAGACAATACTTGTGTGCAGAGCGACACCGTACCAACAACAACAATAATAATGATGATTTAAAATAATATGTAAAGAGCAACATAAATAGCAGCTGTAATAAGAAAACAGGTGTTTCCTTGTTAGGTGGAATTAGATCAAAGTGATCCCAAACCATGGATCACTTTTTTCCACTTGTAGATGCCATCGAAAATGAAACAAATGCCAAAAGTCGGCAAAAGTCACAATCCTCCTCACTACCCAACATTTTTAAGAAATATTGGTGCATCTTTTATACTGTAGCAGTTTAGCGCTTGTCAAACCACGGAAGTGCGCTGAACACTCTGAAGCTCTGAACCAATCGCAGAGCGGAACATTCGCCGAGCCAATGAAACACTTCGATACACTTTGGTCACGTGAGCAGCTGCTGCAAGACGAGCTCCGAGGCAGTGCTTCAGAAAGAACGAGACGTGCTCCGGAGCTCCGTCTCATTTGCCCATCAATATTTAAATGACCAAAAAGAAAAACTATATATATATATATATATATATATATATATTTATATGCGTTAACACTGAACATGTGTCATTTAACTATTTCCATTTTTAAGCAATTATCATCATCTCCTGTTTTTGAATTGACGTGCAAATGAATTTCCCCACTGTACTAATAAAGGCATATACCTTATTTTATCTTATATATAAAATAATATGAATGCAAATATCATATGAGTATGCACATGCACATACATATATATATATGTATATATACATATATATATATATATATATATATATATATATGTTTTATATATGCGCAAAACTGAATTAAACACATTCTAATCTCAAACGGGCTGATGTGGCTCTAGAGTCGTTATGGTTTATATGTCGTAAAGTTGAATTTATTTATGCAGATTGGTGCAGATAGTAACAATAATGATGATCATTTTAATATAAAAACGTTAATGATTAATCAATAATTGATCGTTAATTCTTCCAACGATCGATTAAGAAAATTTCATCGAATGCCCGTCCCTATTTCTTATATTATTATTTTTCTCCTAACCAACATGCAAAAATTTTGAAACATGAATGGGTTAGGTTAAGAGTTAGAGTTAGGGTTGGGTCTGTGGTTAGGATTACAAAAAAGATTAGATTTAAATTTAGGGTTATTAACGTTAGTGCAGGGCGCTGCGTTCTGAGGGCAAGGCATTCTGAGGGGCACGCCGTTTACGGGGAGCGGAGTAGGCGTGCGCGAGGGCCGATCATTGCCGCTTGCGGCTATATTTATTATTACTTTTCTCCGAACCAACTCACCCATTTTTCACCCACTAAACAATGATGAAAAGTCCTGAAATTTTGCCATCTGGTAAAACTCGTGCTTCTCTAACTTTTGGCTATTTGTGTTTTTCAAAAATAAATTAAATGTCTCGTCAGCGCCCCCAAACAACTCAAAAATGCATTAAGGAATATGAATGAGGGCAAAAATAATTTGCATGTAGAATCATGAAATTTGACACAAAGTCGATCATGACAAGACAAGGAAAAATATTATTATGCCAACACCGTGCGCTCCACCAGGAGGCAGCAATATTGAATTAAAGTTTGCTAAGCTTTTACGAACTCCTCCGAGGGCGTTCACCCAAACGAGCTCAAATTTGGTCCACATTATCTCAAGACGTGGAAAATCAAAAAGTCTCTGAGCAGTGAAGCAACAAAAAATGCACACAATTTTGGAGATTTACAAGTTGTTCCCATTTGCTCAAACAAACTCCGATTTCAATGAAATTTGAAACTATTGTTAAACTGTTGGCCTTAAAGCTACTTAATGTTAAAAACATGAATTTGGTACATTAGCGCCCCCTATAGATTGAAACAAAATTTAATATGGGAGAAAAATATTTGTTTTTCAAAAATTTCTGAAATTTTGCACAAAATTAAGTTTTGGCGTCCTGATCCAAAACGTCAATGACACCCATGCCATAATTTTTATAGTGTTGCCATAGCGATGACTCTCCATGTTATTCCATTGGTAAAATCACCCAGTCGTACAAACTTTGGCCGATTTCACTCAAATTTTAATCGTGGGTTCACACCCCAACTATGAACACATTGATCTAAGAAAAATGGGTGCAATAGTGCCCCCTAGAAAATTTGTATGGAAAAATAACATTTTTTAAAATTTGTCATAGATATACAAAATTTGGTACCCACATTTGTGACATGGTCTCAATTTAAAAACTCAGGGTTAGGTTTAAGCTTGGGGTTATTAGGCTTAGTGTGGGGTGTGGTGTTTTGTGGGGCGCAGCGTTGGCGCGCGCGAGGGCCGATCATCGCCGCTTGCAGCTATATTTCAAAGATATTGTCTGAACACTGTCTATGGACCACTATTGTCACCACTAATATGCAGCATGTAGAGATGCGTTGAATTGTTTACCCCATCAGCACAGGCCCTTTAGCGGCATGTAGGTCAGGAGTCCATCAGGAGCTCGCCGAGCCAAGGCTAATCCCAGGGCCATATGTGTCCACCACACCCAAGTGAGGAGCACAGATGGCCCCATGTCCAGGCTGTTGCACACGAGATCAGGCCAGGATCACACGAGGATCACACCAGGAAAACAAAGCTGTGGAACTGCTCACTCTGTCTCACCAGATGGACAATTTTCCATAAACAGACACTGGAAACTGAACGCCAGAAGTTCTACATACAGCTTAACTGTGTAGTGTGCTCACTCACTTTGCAAAGTAGTACAGCAAATAAGTATACAGAATAAGGCATGAATGGAATTAAG
This sequence comes from Boleophthalmus pectinirostris, assembly GCF_026225935.1. Lineage (NCBI taxonomy): Eukaryota > Metazoa > Chordata > Actinopteri > Gobiiformes > Gobiidae > Boleophthalmus > Boleophthalmus pectinirostris. The sequence goes on along the minus strand of NW_026571515.1, from coordinate 41,373,666 downwards.
CAGAGCATTGTTTCAATTACACAAGACAAAAAAAAAATAAAATTCACAATAATTTGTAATTTTTATATATATATTTTTAAATGAAAGCATGTTTTGTTTTGTTTTTAAAGCACTGAAAAACATACCGACACATGCATCTTTACTGTGAATGGGATAGGGATGCATTTCCTAGTCTTTCAGTTTGGCATAGAATGTATCAATTTCCATGGAGAATGTTCTGAAGTTCTATTTTCCAGAAAGTTTCACTTTAAAGTCAGAACTTTGTTTCAGCTCTCTCCATTAATCTCTGGATTAATTGCAAATCTATAGTTTCAATAACAGTCCAATATATAGAAGTTAATACTAAGTAAATTATGATTACTCAAACTAAATGATGAATCTGAACTAAATTAACAAGAATTGGACAACAACCAAACTGAATACTTTAAATTACATTTAGTTTAAGATCTATTAGGAAAACTACTGTAAAATACTGCGCTAAAACATAATACCACTGATACAATAATAATAATAATGCAAGATAACCCTATTTTTAAATAGACAGTATCATTCAGACAGCCTGAGCTTCAACATGTAAATAACAGAGTGCACCAATAACTAGCCATAGAAGTCATTTATGCAACCTTTTACTGCTCAAACATTATTGTGTACTACAACAATACTACAAAATGCAAAGAAATTATATTATATTGGGTCCTAAAATATATTGTTTTACTTTCATATATTAAGTGGTAAGTTGATACTAAGACAGGCCTATCTAGAACATCTGCCTAACAAGGCTGTTGTGGAGGCTGTGGTTTTCCAGCACTTACCCATGTAACCCAGTTTCCATGTGATCACCATGGCGCTGAGAGGGACGTTCTTCTGCCCCTGACCACACTGCTCCAGATTCCGGAGGCCGTGCTTGGGCTGTGGCTCCATCGAAATGCCCTCTCTGGTTTCTTTGGTTTGATCCTCCTTGGCTTGGTCCTTCTTGTCCCGCTCGTCCTTGGCCTGCTCCTCCTTGGTCTTCCTCCCATTGCCCTGCTCTTCCGTGGGGGTGTGATGGGCTCTTTGGGGGCCCTTGCTCCGGTCCAGGCTGAAGGCTCCTTTCGCTGGGGGCCCAGGTTTGTCTGCTGTGGCTGTGGAGCACTTCAGTGTCTGGGACAAACGGCTGCTCTTTCGGGATGTCATCTTTGAATAATCCACCAAACACAAGAATTAGGCAGAACTTTAAAAAACAGTAGTCCTCACGAGTTATGGTCGATCTTGAGGAAGTTCCATCTCATGTAGTTCCTGGTGGTAGCAGGTTTGAATGAGCTCAGGCTGGAGTGTGGGAGATGTGAGGGAGGAGGTGTGGAGCCTTAATCCTCTGTAGCTCTAATCTGTATTTGGAGATTTACCAATGAGTGAAACAGAGCATGCACAAGAGGGACCACCACAATCACACAAATGTCTAATCATCACTTCACATCACTTGAGAATATCGAGAATGTACTCAACTCTCATTAAAGGTCCCATATTACACAAAATGGATTCTTTTGAGCTTTAAGCCATGTTATGATTTCCTCCTCAGACACATACCTGGAGTTATATTTTGTTTCATTTAGACATGTTTGAGAAACCATTTATGATCATTTATTATTAGTCTGTCTACATCTCCAAAGCTCAAAATTCTCTGTTCCACACGGTGATGTCATCTGGTAGTTACCAAGTTAACAGATATCTTCTAACTTTAGTTCAGCAGAGATTGGTAAATCATCTACATGTTTCTAAATCCTAAATATGCAGGGTTTCTGTGTTAAACATGTGTGAACGGAAAGAAAACACAATGATTTTGATGAGGAGATACGATCATAACAGATCAGAAAATAGTGTAATATAGCACCATTAAAACATGCACTGTGTAACCCTTCTGGTGGTTTCAGCCACCTGCTTATCTCCACCTCTATCTCTCGACTTGTGGTTTGCAGAAGTAGTAAGTGCTTCACTTTTTTTTTTTTTTAAATACTACAGATATTCTATTTATTGTTTCTTTTTCTAATATCAGTAACATCCATGGTAAGAAACTGTCAAGGTAAGAAACATCTGGTGATTGACACTGGCAAAGAAGGGTGAAAAATTACAAATTGTAGATATGCCTATTGATATTAACTGATAATATTAATAACAATTGTATTCATAATAATTCTGTGCAGCACTTAATAAAAGTAAAATTAATAGGACTATAATGTTAATACATACAAAATATCAATAAATATCAAAATGAAAATGAAATGAGCAGTAGGCTATTTACAGGTCAAAACTAAATCAGAACAGAATAATGGGAATCCAAATCAGTAGTATATGTAAGCATAGGTGAGGAAAACTCAGCGGCAAATTCAGCAGCAAATGTAAATACGTCATATAATTATTTAAATATAAATGCTTCATATAAATATATTTTTTTACTGAAAAAATACAAGATGCAGACACGTAATTATTTGCCAAAAAGTAATTTAAATAAACAACAGTGATTAAACCTATCTGTCCTGCATTTATGTAAAGCTACAGTAACTTCCTGGAGGTGAAAAATCAATTGCATAATTCCAGGGAAACAGAAAGTTAAAGCCATACTTCAGGACATTCTCCATGGAGATTAATGTAAAATATGCCATACTCTGGAATATTACAGCCAGAGGAACAAAATAACCATGGAAACAAGCATGAATCAGGATTGTGGAGATGCAAGCTCACTCACAATAAGGATGGATATCATGAAAAAACAGACTTTTGTTCTATAAGAAAAGGTACCTAGACAACCTTTAAAGTTTTACACTAACTGGCCAACTTCTGTGATTATTGGGTGAGCATTTCTGTTCACACAATTGTAAACACATGTAAATCAATAACAACCGTGACTCTGAACACGGCCAGCAGCACAATACAATAAACTCAAACTCTCGAACACTTAGCAAGGGTTTTTATACAAATATTCTCTCTCTCATTTCCAGATGCTCAAAATCTCTTTACAGTTCCATATATGATTCATTCACACCACACACGATTGTGCCAGATGCCCTGGGGTGAGAAGACAGAAGTGAGGCAGCAAATCTGTGCCATCGGCCCCTCTGACCTCTTCAAATCTTTATCTCAAAATCTGCATTCACACAGGCAGCAAGAGTGAAGTGTCTCTTCCAAGAAAACACAATATTAAAAAAAAGAAAAGTCAAAAGTTTGATCTGATGTTTTGTTAATTCATTATTTTACTTTAGACATACACTACCAATGAAATGTTTGGAGACACTTTTTCATTCATGTTTCTCCTTTATTTTTGTGATTAATTAGATTGTAGTTTCAAGCATTAAAACTATGGATGGCACATGTTGAATGTAGTAAACACACAAACAAACAAACAAACAAAAAACACCCAAAATAACTTGGCACTTTTGGCATTTCTTGCCCCTGACATGGCACAGCTGTGAAGTGAAATCCATTTCCTGAAACTTCATTAAGAAGCACACTGAGAGAAGGCCAAGG